>NC_041382.1:429521395-429553843 GCF_002162155.2 Triticum dicoccoides
AATTCAAATTTGATTTGATTTAAACCCTAAACCCTAAGATATTTTACTATTCTACTATTCATTAGTAATTTACTAGGTTATTTCCTTTTTGATGTTCTACCTCTAGTCTTCACTTGAAACTTTGCCATAGACTTCTATAATACTAGAGGATATCAGGCGCGTTCTAGCGGAAATTGGTTGATTTAAATTTGGGTTGGCATCCAAAACATAAAATCCATCTGACTTATTAAATTTGATTATGTATAGTTGTAACTATATTTATTGAATATAAGTAGAATAACTGAATGAAAAACATTTTCCCTTGCATGATTGAATGTTGTGGTGGGTCTTTTTCCATGCACGATTGCATATAGAGGTGGGCCTTATCCGCATGTTGATGCGGGACTCGATTGCAATATATTTTAATTACATTTGTGTGAAATATACATATTTAGATTAATAGCACATGATTTAAAAAACATATGACTTACTATATTTTTATTATGCATAGTTGTAAAATATTTATTGAATATAAAGTAGAATAATGGAATGAAAAATATTTACCATGCATGGTTGCATGTGGTGGATGGGTCTTTTTCCATGCATGGTTGCATATTGAGGTGGACTTTACGCCATTCACAATTTTATGGTGATGTAGCATGCTTGCACCCCATTCATAATTTATGGTCATGTAGCATGCTCATGTTGAGATAAATAAGTTAGTAGGGATCACTCTCTTAAGTATATAGAATTTGGGAACTACACAAATTATGTCATGATTTTATCACAAGCTGGCTAACCATTTTTAGTTAAAACCCATTTAATTCAGTTGGGCTACCCCATGAGAGATGGATAACTTGCTAGTGTCGAGCACAACATACCTGGCAATGTCGATCAGTTGTCCCATCCCAGTGGCCAACCTAACCCTTATATAACAACCTAGCTGGCCGACTAGCCCTATCCTAACCTAGTGCACCTCCTCCCTTCTCTTCCGATCATGCGCTAGCGCCTTTATCCGGCCAGCGAGTCCCCGCCACCGCCAGCTGACCTTTGCCACCGTCTGCCGCCACTCCCTTCCCCTTTCTTCCCCAACGCAACCCGACCTTGCCCCTGCATGCCTCAGCCCCCTGGGCCACCATGGCCACTGCCCACCATCACCATCGTTTTTGTACATCCGCTGGCCGACATCTGCTCCATGTCGTGCACGTACGTTGTCGGGCTCCTTCAAAACCATTGTCGCCTCATACCGCCTGGTCAACCGACTGCTCTTGCAGCAATAGCGTTGCCTTCCTCCGCCGCCACCATGAATGATTGTTGTTTACGTTGTTTTTCTTATTGTTGTTGCATTATTATTCTTTTAGATCTTTACTTAGCCATAGTATGGATCACATTTGGTGGAAAGGCTTTAGCTTAGAAGTGGTCATAGTTTGGGAGTATAGTTTTGAGCTAGTAAGTTCAAAGTTGAAGATGCTTGGTAAGATAACAAAGTAAATTCTAGTAGTAATAAAACTGGAAGTATTGGAGGAATAACTTTAGACTAAGTGATCACCCTTTTGGAAACGACTTTAGCCTAGTAGTGATCACCTTAAGATGGTAATCAGAGCATAGAATGATCAAATCGGTGGACAAACTTTAGTCTAGTAGTGATCACGTTTGGGGATTGAATTTAAGCTTATCATAGTTGAGACAATTATTTACTAGTTAAGTTGTATAGTCGTAGTACTGCTTTTACTTCAGCAGTTAAACTTGATAGTAGTTCGTGTCAAGTTGTTGTGGATGATTGATAGTATTGGAGCAATTTCATGCTTGAACAATTGGAGTGTTTCTTGGGTGGTTTTATGAGGTTTTGGCTTGCGAGTTCATTCAATGTACTCATGGCTTTTAACGTGGCCAGGTATGAAGATGTTCCCCACAAGTAAGGAGAGGGAGTTGACGCAACACTAGAAGAGTAACCCAGTCAGATCTCGGTGGAGTGAAGCCGTGCTAGGACCATGCTACCATAGATAGAGTTTCCGCTGCACTTATATATGAAATAGTCACTACGACTAATTTGACCGTTCCGACCTCAACGCATGCATTGTTGAGACGTGGAGCCTTATAAGTCGATGTTGTAAAGTTGTGTAGATCAATAAAGCACTCTTTTATCTGATAGTTTGTACACTGTTACCCGTGAATTGTAAAAACACGCGCCAGATTGATTTTCTAGGCTAGCATGTGCGACCGCCCATCTGAATACAATGGCAATTCATTGTACTCAAACGGGTTGCCACAGAGCTATCGTGCCATGGTTGTGCACACTATTTCATGTGCACATCAGTTTCGAAAACGAATTACACTTCCAATTCAGTTTTGTATCTTGTACTCCCTAAGCTTGCAAAAACGTCTTATATCGTGGGACGGAGAAGTATCTTGCAAGACTTTAAATTCAAGTTTAACCCATTTTATATACAACTCGAGAAACAAAAGGGGAATTCAATACTTAAATCAAATTGGGCCATGGATTTTCGGAAGTCCTATTATGATCACGAGAAATACTTAATTCAAATGCTCCCCGATGAAAAGTAAAATAAAATAAAATAGTAAAAAAATTCAAAAAAATTGATTTTTTTGGTAATCTTTGACAAATGTTTTGTATGCTTGTCAAATTTCAGCATGAAATGACATTCGTGGAAGGGTAGCAAAAAAATCAGCACTCTAAAATGTTTTTGAAACTAAGCATTTCTGGAACATCGATTTTGTTCTTTGCCACGAATGGCAATTCGTGCTGAAATTTTGCAAAAGCATGCAAAACATTTGTCAAAGTTTAGCATAAAAAATTCAAAATTTGTTTACTATTTTTTTAATTTTACTGTTCATCAAGAAGTATTTTGAGCTCGTGAGCAAATACTCCACGTCCCAAGGATTTGTCTTAATATACATATTCATGTCAATATTAGATTTGTCTATATTTTTGCTTCTTAAACTTTTCTTCAAATTTGAATTGTACAGTATCACATGTTTGGAGTAATACAAAAATCACATGTTTTGAACAGCCCATGCGTGTGGGAGTACCATTGGATAAGAGTGCCGGTCGCGCGACGCATGTGGCACACGCGGCCGCCGCGAGCGTAGAGGGAGTAGCGCGAATTCGGAAACGCGACGCAACACGCAGCTGCCGATCAGTCGACTCGACTCGACTCGTCTCTGCCACCGCGCCATTAACTGCGCGCATTCAAGCCACCCCGCTGCGCTCCAACTAACCTCCCCAGCTCCACGCCTTAAATGCGCGCCTCCCCTCGTCCCGATCCCCTTTCCTTCAAGCAAGCAAGCAGAGGAGAGGGACCGGGACCGGGAGTGAGAGGAAGTTGAGCTATTTTCTTCGTCGACGCTGGTTTTTGGCCCCTGACTGCTGGTCGAGATGTCGAAGATGGCGGACGAGAAGGTGATTTCGGCGCCGGCGACCGGCGGAGGGGAGGACGGGCTGATCGCAGGGGACCTGTCAGCCGCGGAGGCGCGGGTCCGTCCGTTGGAGACGCTGCTGCGCGCCGCGCCTCTGGGGCTCTGCGTCGCCGCCATGGCCGTTATGCTCCGTGACACGCAGACCAACGAGTACGGCACCGTCTCCTACTCCGACCTCGGCGGATTCAAGTACGTTGCTCCCTCGCATCTTGACTCCTCCGTCCCTGGAGTTCATTAGCCCCGTAATTTCCCCTCTTTGCCGTGCTCCCTCACCAATTCATCTCCCTGTGGTTTTTTGGCACAAAATCGAAGGTACCTGGTTTATGCCAACGGGCTGTGCGCGGCCTACTCCCTGGTATCCGCGTTCTACACTGCCGTGCCGCGGCCGGCGACGCTGTCCCGCTCCTGGATTGTCTTCCTCCTAGACCAGGTTATTCACTGGTTCCTCTCCTCTGCCTTCACGAGTACTATTAATTAGAACAATATTTTGCAGCTTAGCTATGATAATTATGAGCCTTTTTATGTAGCACAGCTAAAATTCAGTCAATTTTCCGATTTTGTTACTACTCCATGCGTGTACAAAATCCATGAGTATACAGTTTGTAGAGCAGAGGATATAGTATATCAGTAGGTTTTATGACTAGAATTATTTTGTAAGACTTTTGATTTGTTCCGGCTAATAACCGCTTTAGACCAGAGGAGTCATCTACTAATTTTCATATAAAGATCCTACTCCGTATAAGATAGTTGGAGTGAGTGTTTATACAGCAGAGAAATTAGGCCATGGTAGAAACAGAAACGCTAGCCCCGGACATAATTTACCTGTCAGTGTTGGTATTGATTTGTCCACCCTCAAACGACTTCGACCACCAGATCCTAGCTTCCCTGTACTGTAGAACTTGCACAGTGACGGGAAACAGGTGGCCATTTATTCATGCTAATTAACCCGCAAGATGCGTGGATGGATGCAGGTGTTCACGTACCTGATCCTGGCGGCCGGCGCGGCGTCGGCAGAGCTGCTCTACCTGGCGTACAACGGCGACAAGGAGGTGACGTGGAGCGAGGCGTGCGGCGTGTTCGGCGGCTTCTGCAGGCAGGCCCGAACGTCGGTGGCCATCACCTTCGGCTCCGTCGTCTGCTACATCCTCCTCTCCCTCATCTCGTCCTACCGCCTCTTCAGCGCCTACGACGCACCCATGCCCTCGCTCGGCAACAAGGGCGTCGAGATCGCTGCCTTCCCGCGCTGAGCCGAGAGGATCCCTGGCTGCTCTGGCTTGGCTACTCGATGACGGGTCAAAACTCAAAACACGTACGTACGTAGTAGTATCGCTGTGTGTGTAGGCGAACGAAATAATCTGTAAGGGCTCATAGTTAATTTCAAGCTACATATAGTGCATCTGCCTCTCTTCTTTTTACTTGATTCTATATACACTGTACTAGCTTTGAATCTTCTGCTGTGAGGCTGTGGTGGATTAATTGATGCGTTCCAAAAATGCGAACCTAGTTCCGTTGCAGGCACCCAGGTGATCTATGTAACTACGATGAGCTTCCTCATTTAAGGAGTTCAGTTGCTTGTAAGGTGCTTGAAGCAAAGCAAAATCAATACTCTTTCCGTTCACAAATATAAGATATAAGGTGTTCTAACTTTTTTAACCGTTTATTTGTTCACTCAACTCATTTTAGTTCATATATAGTCTATATCCAGAACATCTTATTTGTCAAAGGAGGGAGTATTTCACAAAATAAATACGGAACTGAGCGTATGAAATCTTTTGTAGAACCTGCATACGCCAGATGACAAGGCCTTGTCGAGGAGTTAAATGCACAAAACCGTCACTTGAGTGAAATGCACAAAGCCATCACGTTATGTTTCATGATATTTTGCACCGAACCAAAAATTTTACAATGGCAAAAACACTGAGCCCTTGTCAGATCCCTCGCTGTCCGGCAATAGTGACGTCGTGCCGTTAACGGCTCTGTCTAAAGCGACTGCGACTGGCCTGACCAAACCCGAACGCTTCCTCACTCCCCTCCCTTCCTCTCCCTCTCCTCTCTCTCTCTCTCGCGGGGCATGACCGCGGTGGTGGCTGCGGATCCATCGGCGAGGGAATGGTGGGGACAAGGCGTGGCGGACATAGCTGGTCACCGTGGCTGCATGGCATGGCAGGGGGCACCCGCGGCGAGGAGAAAGATTGTTGCGGCCACATCATATTCATTTCAGAGTATTTCATGGTCGCCACTACCGGTGGCGCCAGATGTCGCCGACACCCGCTCGTGGTGGTCGAGCCCCTAGGTGAGCTGCCCGCCTCTCTCTATTAGCAAATTTCGTTGGTGGAATTCTAAGGTTCCAGATTTTGAAACTAGGGTTTGCTGGAATTCTAGCAAATTTCGTTGCTGGAACTAGTTATCTTGCTGTTGTTGTTTGTGACTAAATGTTCATGTCTTGTTTGACTGAATTTTAGGACTCTGAATTAACTAAATATTGATGTCATGTTTGACTGAATTTTAGGACTCTGAATTAACTCAAACCTGTGCTTTTTTTACTGAATTTTAGGGTTCTGAAATAGAGTTTCAGTTTGGACTACTCACCTAACTAGGTTCCTTCAAATGGTTAATTATTCTAGGATTAGTTTCTTTACTAATTGATAGATGTAGTTTGCATTTGAATTATCCTTATGCATTGAATGCAACTGATAATAAATGCCACTACTGAAATTTACAGGGTGTTGTGCAGTGGGTACATGAGTTAAATTTGGGTTTAGTGATGCAGTGGACAAGTTGACCACAGAAGGAGTGAGTCATTATACATGGTTTTAAGTGATTTTGGCTGATGTGAAGTGTTAGTTGGTGTGCTTAATTTAATGTTCAAAATTGTTTCAAAGTTGTGTTGATTAAAGGTTGCGAGTGTACCTAACTAGGAGAGGACTTGCAATATTCAGACTTACAATGTTCAGATTTTATTTAATCAAACTACACTACAAAATAGAAGAATTCTATGTTTCATAACATTTTATCTTTGCATTGACACTTAGAGCACACCTATAGTTCCATAGTAAGCTGACTGAAGAAAGTCTAGGCCTGTTCTTGCATTGAAACCTAAGCACCAAAGTTTGAGACTTAGATAATATGAGCGCCAAAGTTTGACATTTACAATGGATAATATGAGCAATGCCATTCAGATAATATGAGCATAAACATTCAGATAATATGAGCACAAACATTCAGATAAATAGATAGATGTCATAGATAGATGAGTTCTCTAGATAGATAGATACCATAGCACCATTCAGATAGAAAGCACACATAGTTTTTTAGACACAAGCAAACTATTAAGTTCACAAACTAATTGTACCCATGTATTGGTTCAGATCTTGCTGCAGAAACTAACTAAGACCTAGGTGTTGCATCAAACTCACTTTTGTTGCAGCTTCAGCAGACGGAGTGACCGACGAACTGCCCCCATGATGCGGAGCTGCTTCTTCTTCCTCCTAGTGCTTGTGCCAATCACCACCTCCATCTGCTGTTGCTCCACCTGCTGCTCCATCTATTGCTGCTCCACTTGTTGCTCCATCTACGACGGCTCCATCTCCACCAGAGCGGCGGGCAGCACTGGCACCACTCAATCGAGCTCGTGGTCCATGTGGAGTTGGTCGCGGTTCTGGTACATGTACCGACGTGAACGCTGGAATGGATCCGGGGAATCCCTGGCCTGCTCCACCGCGCAGACCTAGTTCTCAATGAGTAAGCGGCGGAGGTCTGGCAGTCTTGACCTCTCCTCATGTGTGGCGCAGGCCCTCACCATGCGCACATGATTCTTCAGGATTGCAATGCTGTTGTACCAGGTGCTCACCCCGCGCGTGTAGTAGAGCTTTGTGTTCTCGTTGTCGAAGATCTCTGCAGAGCTTGGTCCCATGTCATTGGTGTACCTTACTACCAAGCTCTACGAAGCTCTGTAGAGATCTTCAACAACGAGAACACAAAAGCTCTACTACAAGCTCTAACATGACCGTCCTTTTCTCAGCGCTTGAGACGAAGCTATTGGGTCGGGCCGGCGCATTCGCTTATTTCTATTTACTAGGCTAGGCTGGTTCGCAAGCTGGGCCGGCGCGTTCGCTCTGCTCGTACGATTCTTCTAAAAAACCAAGCGACAGTTCGATCGATTGACTGCACCCGTTTGGTTTCTCTAGAAAACCACAGTCTCCACACAAACACTACATTCATTCACCCTCCTCGCACAAATAACCACCACTCCACCAGCCTCTCCATCCAACTTCCCTCTTTCACAAAAACCAAAGAAAACCTCTATCGTGCCATGTTATTGATGTGTACCTTACTAATGCTCGTAGTAGCGCCTGGGGATTTGATACTGGTACTGTTGCTCATATTTGCAACTCGAAACAGGGGCTACAGATTAAACGAGATTGGCTAAGGACGAGGTGACGATGCGCGTGGGAAATGGTTCCAAAGTCGATGTGATCGCCATCGGCATGCTACCTCTACATCTACCTTCGGGATTAGTTTTAGACCTGAATAATTGTTATTTGATGCCAACGTTAAGCATGAAAATTATATCTGGATCTTGTTTGATGTGAGACGATTATTCATTTAAATCAGAGAATAATGGTTGTTCTATTTATATGAGTAATATCTTTTGTGGTCAAGCACCCTTGATGAGTGGTCTATTTTTATTGAATCTCAATTGTAGTGAAACACATATTCATAATATTGAAGCCAAAAGATACAAGTTTAATAATGATAGTGCAACTTATTTGTGGCACCGCCGTTTAGGTCATATTGGTGTAAAGAATATGAAGAAACTCCATGCTGATGGGCTTTTGGAATCACTTGATGCTTGTGAACCATGCCTCATGGGCAAGATGACTAAGACTCTGTTCTCCGGAACAATGGAGTGAGCAACTAACTTGTTGGAAATAATACATACTGATGTATGTGGTCCGATGAGTGTTGAGGCTCGCGGCGGGTATTGTTATTTTCTGACATTCACAGATGATTTGAGCAGATATGGGTATATCTACTTAATGAAACATAAGTTTGAAACATTTGAAAAGTTCAAAGAATTTCAGAGTGAAGTAGAAAATCATCGTAACAAGAAAATAAAGTTTCTATGATCTGATCGTGGAGGAGAATATTTGAATTATGTCTTTGATCTTCATTTGAAACAATATGGAATAGTGTCACAACTCACGCCACCTGAAACACCACAATGTAATAGTGTGTCCGAATGTCTTAATCGTACTTTATTAGATAGGGTGCGATCTATGATGTCTCTTACTGATTTACCGCTATCGTTTTGGGGTTATGCTTTAGAGACGGCTGCATTCATGTTAAATAGGGCACCATCTAAATCTGTTGAGACGACACCATTTGAACTGTGGTTTGGCAAGAAACCCAAGTTGGCATTTCTTAAAGTTTGGGGCTGCGATGCTTATGTGAAAAAGCTTCAACCTGATAAGATCGAACCCAAATCGGAGAAATGTGTCTTCATAGGACACCCAAAGGAGACTGTTGGGTACACCTTCTATCATAGATCTGAAGGCAAGATATTTGTTGCTAAGAATGGATCCTTTCTAGAGAAGGAGTTTCTCTCGAAAGAAGTGAGTGGGAGGAAAGTAGAACTTGATGAGGTAATTGTACCTTCTCCCGAATTGGAAAGTAGTTCATCACAGAAAACTGTTCCAGTGATTCCGACACCAATCAGTGAGGAAGCTAATGATGATAATCATGAAACTTCAGATCAAGTTACTACTGAACCTCGTAGGTCAATCAGAGTAAGATCCGCACCAGAGTGGTATGGTAATCCTGTTCTGGAAGTCATATTACTTGACCATGACGAACCTACGAACTATGAGGAAGCGATGATGAGCCCAGATTCCGCGAAATGGCTTGAGGCCATAAAATCTAAGATGGGATCCATGTATGAGAACAAAGTGTGGACTTTGGTTGACTTGACCAATGATCGGCCAGCCATAGAGAATAAATGGATCTTCAAGAAGAAGACTGATGCTGACAGTAATGTTACTATCTACAAAGCTCGACTTGTTGCGAAAGGTTTTCGACAAGTTCAAGGAGTTGACTATGATGAGACCTTCTCACCCGTAGCGATGCTTAGATCAGTCCGAATCCTGTTAGCAATTGCCGCATTTTATGATTATGAAATTTTCCAAATGGATGTCAAAACTGCATTCCTTAATGGATATCTTAAAGAAGAGCTGTATATGATGCAACCAAAAGGTTTTGTCGATCCTAAAAGTGCTAACAAAGTGTGCAAGCTCCAGCGATCCATTTATGGACTGGTGCAAGCCTCTCGGAGTTGGAATATACGCTTTGATAGTGTGATCAAAGCATATGGTTTTATACAGACTTTTGGAGAAGCCTGTATTTACAAGAAAGTGAGTGGGAGCTCTGTAGCATTTCTGATATTATATGTGGAAGGCATATTATTGATCGAAAATGATACTGAATTTCTGAATAGCATAAAAGGATATTTAAAGGAAAAAAAGTCAATGAAAGACCTCGGTGAAGCTGCTTATATATTAGGCATCAAGATCTATAGAGATAGACTTAACTGGACTTTCACAAAGCACATACCTTGTTAAAGTTTTTGAAGAAGTTCAGAATGGATTAGTCAAAGAAAGGGTTCTTGCTTGTGTGAAGTTGAGTCAGACTCAATGCCCGACCACTACAGAAGATAGAGAGAAAATGAAAGTCATTCCCTATGCCTCAGCCATAGGTTCTATCATGTATGCAATGCTGTGTACCAGACCTGATGTGTGCCTTGCTATTAGTTTAGCAGGGAGGTACCGAAGTAATCCAGGAGTGGATCAGTAGACAGTGGTCAAGAACATCCTGAAATACCTGAAAGGACTAAGGATGTGTTTCTAGTTTATGGTGGTGACAAATATCTCGTCGTAAACGGTTACGTCGATGCAAGCTTTGACACTGATCCGGATGACTCTAAGTCACAAACCGGATAAATATTTATATCGAATGGTGGAGCTGTCACTTGGTGCAGTTCCAAGCAGAGCGTCGTGGTAGGATCTACGTGTGAAGTGGAGTACATAGCTGCTTCGGAACCAGCAAATGAAGGAGTCTGGATGAAGGAGTTCATATCCGATCTAGGTGTCATACCTAGTGCATCGGGTCCAATGAAAATCTTTTGTGACAATACTGGAGCAATTTCCTTAGCGAAGGAATCCAGATTTCACAAGAGAACCAAACACATCAAGAGACGCTTCAATTCCATCCGCGATCAAGTCAAGGAGGGAGACATAGAGATTTGCAAGATACATACGGATCTAAATGTTGTAGACCCATTGACTAAGCCTCTCTCACGAGCAAAACATGATCAGTACCAAGACTCCATGGGTGTTAGAATCATCACTATCTAATCTAGATTATTAACTCTAGTGCAAGTGGGAGACTGAAGGAAATATGCCCTAGAGGCAATAATAAAGTTGTTATTTACATTTCCTTATATCATAATAAATGTTTATTATTCATGCTAGAATTGTATTAACCGGAAACTTAGTACATGTGTGAATATATAGACAAATAGAGTGCCCTAGTATGCCTCTACTAGACTAGCTCGTTAATCAAAGATGGTTAAGTTTCCTGACCATAGACATGTGTTGTCATTTGATGAATGGGATCACATCATTAGAGAATGATGTGATGGACAAGACCCATCCGTTAGCTTAGCATTATGATCGTTTAGTTTTATTGCTATTGCTTTCTTCATGACTTATACATGTTCCTCTGACTATGAGATTATGCAACTCCCGAATATCGGAGGAATACCTTGTGTGCTATCAAACATCACAATGTAACTGGGTGATTATAAAGATGCTCTATAGGTGTCTCCAATGATGTTTGTTGAGTTGACATAGATCGAGATTAGGATTTGTCACTCCGTGTATCGGAGAGGTATCTCTGGGCCCTCTCGGTAATGCTCATCACTATAAGCCTTGCCAGCAATGTGACTAATGAGTTAGTTACGGGATGATGCATTACGGAACGAGTAAAGAGACTTACTGGTGACGAGATTGAACTAGGTATAAAGATACCGACGTTTGAATCTCAGGCAAGTAACATACCAATGACAAAGGGAACAACGTATGTTGTTATGCGGTTTGACCGATAAAGATCTTGTAGAATATGTAGGAGCCAATATGAGCATCCAGGTTCCGCTATTGGTTATTGAACGGATATGTGTCTCGGTCATGTCTACATAGTTCTCGAACCTGTAGGGTCCGCACACTTAACGTTCGATGATGATTTGTATTATGAGTTATGTATTTTGATGAACCGAAGTTTGTTCGGAGTCCTGGATGAGATCACGGACATGACGAGGAGTCTTGAAATGGACGAGACATAAAGATTGATATATTGGAAGGTTATGTTTGGACACCAGAATGGTTTCAGAAAGGTTCGGACATTTTTCGGAGTACCGGGAGGTTACCGGAACCCCCTGGGGGTTAATGGGCCTTCATGGGCCCTTGAGGAGAGAGGAGGCAGGCGACCAAGTGGAGGCGCACGCCCCCTAATCCCAAACCGAATTGTACTAGGGTTTGGGGGGTGGGGGCGACCCCCCTTTCCTTCTTCTCCTCGTTCTCTTTTCCCCCTTTCCCCTTCTTCGAAAAGGAAAGGAGGGGGTGGAATCCTACTTGGACCGGGAGTCCAAGTAGGACTCCCCCCTTGGTGCGCCCCTCCTTGGGCCGGCCACCTCTCCTCCCCCCTTTATATACGTGGGAGGGGGGCACCCCAAAGGCACACCAAGTCTTCTCTTAGCCGTGTGCGATGCCCCCTCCACAGTTACACACCTAGGTCATATCGTCGTAGTGCTTAGGTGAGCCGGTAACATCATCATCACCGTCGCCACACCGTCGTGCTGACGGAACTCTCCCTCGTCCTCAACCAGATCAAGAGCTCGAGGGACGCCATCGAGCTGAATGTGTGCTGAACGCGGAGGTGTCGTACGTTCGGTGCTTGGATCGGTTGGATCGTGATGATATTCGATTACATCAACCGCGTTACTAATCGCTTCCGCTTTCGGTCTACGAGGGTACATGGACACACTCTCCCCGCTCGTTGCTATGCTTCTCCTAGATAGATCCTGTGTGATCGTAGGAATCTTTTTTGAAATACTACGTGACCCAACATATCAGGCATCGGGATCTGGTGAGGATGTGAGCGAGGTAGAGGCCATAATGAATTAACTTGGCCTAAGGGAGGAAGACCTAGATGATGTGGTCTTCGTGCAGGGGGTGGTGCCGCCAACATAAACCTCTCAGTGGATGGCTTTAGCAAGAGTTCATATGATCAAACCCTTCACCCAGTTTTGGTCCTTCGAAAACACTTAAACTGCTTGCGACCTCGCTCAGGGCGTCAAGATCTGGCCTCTGGAGGATAATTTGTTCATCTTACAATATTCTTTTCATGGTGATTAGGAAATAGTGATGGTGGGATGCCCTTGGACCCTCCGAAGCAATGTAGTTTTGTTGGCTTCCTATGATGACTTCACTAAGCCTTCGTTGATCAAGCTTGTGCCATTGAAATTTGGATTCAGATCCATGATGTGTTAGATGGATGTGCCCCCCTTCTGAAATCGTTCATGGGGAAAGTGGGAGAATTATCTATGTAGAACCATCATCACATCACTTCAGGGGCTTATTCTTCAGAGTCTGCGTCAAGATCAATGTCAACAAACCACTCAAGAATGACGACTCTCTGGTGAGGGATACCAAATGCTAGATATTTCGTGTAAAATACGAAAGACTTACATATTGGTGCACCATTTTGCAGGAATCTTGGGCATGTTCATAAGGAGCATGGTGATGGTGTGTCCATCCATCATAGGGTTTGGTCTTGAGGAACCTCAGTGTCACCTCATTCATGTGTGTTGACCGAGGACAGGGTCCTGTTAGAAGACATGGGGGTGGATCATTCCGTGGAAGGGGTGCAATGCTAGGGTGCTGAAGTGGTCAAAATGGGAGAACACTGGTGCTAATATGGATGATGTTGATCTAAAAAGGAAGAGATGTTCAACCAAGGTTATTGGTCCAGCTCGGCAGGGGACCCAAGCTATTGGGGCCAGAAACCAAACTCTTGCAGTTCCAACGCCTCTTCTGCCGCTAAGCCCTTCCCTAAAGAGTGATCCAAACACTCTAAGATAGTCGCAAACTCAGAGAATAACAGAAGCAGGAATTTGGAGGAAAAACAAATGCACTAATGTGTGGTCGGCAGGATCTCTGAAGGAGTACAGCTGGATAGAATGAATATTCTGATGTGGAACAGTCATGGTGTGGGCCATCAAGCGACATTTCAAGAGCTTCGTGATTTCATGAGAAAGGTAGCCCCATCCATGCTAGGAATTGTTGAAACACAAATTAGTAAAGCATTGGCCAAACTTTTATCCCCTTCTCTGGGTTTGATAGTAGTTTTGCCGTTAGTAGCTCTGGTAGGAGCGATATTCTTGGTTTGTATTGAAACAATTCAGTAAAGCTAGAAGTTTTGTGTTATTCTGAGTACCACATAGATGCAAAGATTGAGGATGTTGGATCTAAACCTTAGCACCTTACTCTTGTGTATGGTGATGCTCAAGTTCTAGAGAGGTATAATGTAACGCCCCGGACACACCCGTCGGTGGTCGTTACTCCTGGCGGGATCTAGACTGGCCCCATAGATCAATACTAGTCTTTTCTGCGCACTTTGTCCTCACTCGTGCGCACCCAGGAGTAACTTCCCGGTCGGTCACCCATCCTGAAACTACTCCAAGCTGAGCACACTTAACTTTGGAGTTCTGTCAGAATGGGCTCCCGGAAAAGAAGGAATTCCTTATTGATATGAGTAGTCTATCATCCCTAATAAGCCAGGCTATCACATACACCCCCACTCAAAGGAACCGACGTCCTCGTCGGGCCATAGGAACGTTCCCTCTTGGCACAAACGGCTGTGCTTCCAGTCCAGTACATGTGCCATGCCGGGTGCCACGACAGGTCACAAATGTCATGAACAACATGACCGCGCACCTGTCCACAACCATCCGTGTAACCGCGAGGGTCGACTCTGATACCAACTTTTAACGCCCCGGACACACCCGCCGGTGGTCGTTACTCTTGGCGGGATCTAGACTGGCCCCACAGATCAATACTAGTCTTTTCTGCGCACTTTGTCCTCACTCGTGCGCACCCGGGAGTAACTTCCCGGTCGGTCACCCATCCTGAAACTACTCCAAGATGAGCACACTTAACTTTGGAGTTCTGTCAGAATGGGCTCCCAGAAAAGAAGGAATTCCTTATTGATATGAGTAGTCTATCATCCCTAATAAGCCAGGCTATCACATATAAGAACTAGGACGGTAACAAAGGTCTCGCCTCAATTAGCAATCTTCCTTGTGTTGCCCTCAACGAGCCAATGAAGTTTACAATCATGGTGAGTATGAAGCAGCCGACAAAAATAGTTAGGTGCAAATGGATGACCTTTTAGAGAAACGGTGTATGATTATGCTTTCCAAGACCTTGGTTATAGATTAAAAAATTGCACTTTTGAAAACAAGGTGGTAAGCGATACATAAAATCGTATGCGGCTTGACATGGCCCTGATGACCCTAGACTAGAGTTGCGGAGCATGTTATTTTCTATGGAGTGATGACATGCTCTAGCCATTCTATCATCCAATTATGTCTTGATGAAGCTGACACCAGAATCTTCACCACCCCCACTTAACCATTTCAGTATGAAGCTATGTGGGGGTCACATCCCGAGCTAAGGAAGGTTGTAATCGGTGCATGGAAAGGTTGGAAAAAGCTATAGGCATAGGTGAGGTAGTTGGCCATTACCTAGATCCTAGGCGACGCTTAAGCACCCAAATCGTGGCTTAGGTGGTTTTGCTATTTTGAATGCTGAGGGCGATTTTGGGTATTATATGTGCATAGAATTAAGTTTAGTAACATGTAAATGAGTAAATTATCACCTACTTCCATCAAAATATGACCTGTTAGGCCTACCAGTGTAATATGGTACAATTTTTCACTGGAATGGACATTTCCTTGCTTGCACTGCCTAGACTACTATTTACACCCTAGGCAAGGCATTGTGCCATAACTTGCACCTAAGCGCCTCCTAGGGGTCGCCTTTTTGAACGAAGAGCCATGGCACCCAGTGTGACTCTATTGTCTTGATGTTAAAGGGAAGCTCCAAGCTCTCATGCGATCTTGGGCAGTGGGAAATAAATTCTTTCGAAAGTGTTAGAAAAAATATTATGGAACTTAAATCAGTATTGGAATGTCTCCAAAGCCTCCTCGACCAAGTTGGTCAAGATCATTTGGAGATAAAGATCAATGATAATTTGCTGGAGATGTATGATCACGAAGAAACCACGTGGAAGCAAAGATCCTAAGTTGAATGGCTAGTTGCAGGGGACTAGAACACACATTTCTTCCACCAAAGGACTAATATGAGAAGACATAGAAGCAAAATTAAGAGCGTTTTGAACTCCGATGGGGAGATAATTGATGATCTTACCCAGATGGATGTGGTGGCAACAAAATTTTAAGGTAGTCTCTTTACTTTTGAGGGATGTCGGGGATGGAAAGGGTTCTTGATATTGTCCCATGTATGAGTACCATTTTAATTAAACTGTGCAGACAATAAGAGTTCAAGAGTGCTTGATTCCAGGTGTTTCCTCTTAAAGCTCCTATCCTAGAAGGGTTCCCATAAAAAGGTCCAACACCATTGGGATGTATGCGGGGAGTATGTCACCAATGTCCTCAGATTATTTAGGGCACCAAGAGTGTGGTGATTATAAATAACACCATCTTGATGTTATTTCCCAAGGTATCCAATCCTTCTAGCCTCTCTCAATTCCATCTGCTAACTTGTGTAATGTGTGATACACGGTTTATTCCAAGGTTTTGGCGAATCGTATGAAGAAAAATCTTCCATAAATAACTTTATAAAAGAGTAACCGGTGTTTGCTCATGGGCGACTAATTATTGAAAATATCATACCTGCTTATGAATGCCTACATTTTATGAATAGGACGAGCCAATGAAGCATATGTTTTGTGCTCTGAAGTTGGAAATGACATCATATGACCGAGTTGAATGGTCCTAACTTCAGAAAATTATGAATAAATTTGCCTTGTCTCATCAGTGGAATAATGTGGTTATGAACATGGTGAGATCAGTTTCATTTATCACTCATGTTCAATGGGACGAAGTTAGAAGAATTGAAATCATCAAGGGTATCCAACAAGGTAATGCTCTTTAACCTATCTCTTTTTACTAGCACTAGAGTGCCTTTGGTGTCTATTAAATATAGTGCTCAGTCATCGCAGCTTAGTAACTTCAAGTGGCTCTGTCGGCCCCTTCGATGAATTACTTACTTTCTGCTAATGAAAGTCTTCTATTTTTTAAAGCAAGCCAAGAAGGTGGAAGAAAAACCAAACTTCTTTGACAGTGCGGAAAACCATAAGTGCCCTCGGTAGGGTGGCAAGCATAGACGAAAGTACCATAAGGGAGTTCGCATGTGGGGTCTACCCAGGTTCGGGCCCTCATGGCTGAGGTAATACCCTGTGTCCTACTTTGTTTTTGATTGATATGGGAGCACCTCGTGTGAGGGGTTACAAGAGGATGACGATGATGACTAGCAAGAAGTTTCTCTAATGGAATAGATCTCTCGAGCTACCCCTAGCCTTGCCTTATAAAGGGGACGGGAGCTAGGGTTTACAAGGTCCTTAACCGACCTCCTCGTTAAGAGCTACTTGACTTACACGCCAATATATTGCTTCGCCTCCAGGGCAACCCCCTGGATTGCATGCTAGAGCAGAGCTGCCACCAGCCCCTTGGGCCTTGAGGCTAGACCAACATTAAGCTTCCCAGTGTGTGGGCTGATGTCTACTATGCAATCTATCTTCTTGTAGACTCGTGTTGGGCCTCCAAGCGCAGATTTTTGTAGGGAAGTAGCAATTTTCCCTCAAGTGGATGACCTAAGGTTTATCAATCCGTGGGAGGCGTAGGATGAAGATGGTCTCTCTCAAATAGCCCTCCAACCAAATAACAAAGAGTCTCTTGTGTCCCCAACACACCCAATACAATGGAAAATTGTATAGGTGCACTAGTTCGGCAAAGAGATGGTGATACAAGTGTAATATGGATAGTATATATAGGTTTTTGTAATCTGAAAATATAAAAACAGCAACGTAGCAAGTAACAAAAGTGAGCAAAATGGTATTGCAATGCCTGAAAACAAGGCCTAGGGTTCATACTTTGATAAGTGCAAAATCTCTCAACAATGGTAACATAATTCGATCATACAACAACCCCTCAACGTGCAACAAAGAATCACCCCAAAGTTTCTACCAGAGAACGTAGGACGAAATCATGCATCAACCACTATGCATATATTACCCCAATGTCACCTCGGGAATCCGTGAGTTGAGTGCCAAAACATACATCAACTGAACCAATATAATACCCCATTGTCACCACAGGTATCCATATGCAAGACATACATCAAGTGTCCTCAAATCCAGTATTCAATCCAACATAACAAAACCTCAAATAGCAAGACTCAATTCATCACAAGAAGGTAGAGTGGGAAGAACACCATAAGATCCAAATATATTAACGAAGCTCGTGGTACATCAAGATCATGCCAAATCAAGAACACAAGAGAGGGAGATCAAATACATAGCTACTAGTATGTACCCTCAGCCCTGAGGGTGAACTACTCCCTCCTCGTCATGGTGGCCGCTGGGATGATGAAGATTGCCTCCGGTAATGATTTCCCCCCTCCGGCAGGGTGCCGAAACGGGGTCCCGATTTGTTTTTCGTGGCCACAGAAGCTTGTGGCGGCGGAACTTGGGGTTTGGGTATTTATAGGAATTTTTGGCGTCAGTCTCATGTCAAGAGGGTGCCCGGGGCCCACAAGCTCGGAAGGTGCGCCCTAGGAGGTGGGCGTGCCCCTAGGCTTGTGGCCTCCTCGGTCACCTCCTGGTCCAGCTTCGGTGCTTCGGGGGTCTCTTTTTGTCCATAAAAAATCACCTAAATTTTCAGCCCATTCCAAGAACTTCTATTTCTGCACAAAAAACGACACCACGGTAGTTCTGCTGAAAGCAGCGTCAGTCCGGCTTAGTTCTAATCAAATCATACCGAAACCATATAAAATTGTTGTAAAGATGGCATGAATACTTCATAGATTATAGATACGTTGGAGACGTATCAGCATCCCCAAGCTTAATTCCTACTCGTCCTTGAGTAAGTAAATGATAAAAGAAATAATTTATGAAGTGTGAATGCTAGCATAGTGCATAAATTTGATCGATGATAGTTCCAAACACTTTTTCTAACATCATTATATATCATAAACAATAGCTCGTCTCATAAAACTTCTGATGATCAAGTAACAAGCTATTCACATGTTAAAGCATAGACAATAAACTTTCTTGAAAACTAACAAACTATGTTCTCAGTCATCAAACAATTGCAATTCATCTTATTTTCAGGAAGGGTCTATGTAATAGCTTTGATTTAGCAAATTCCACATACTCAACTATCATATAGTCTTCCATGATTGCTGACACTGAAAGCATATTTTTAGAACAAATAACATCCATCCAACACAGAGAAAGATAGGGTCTTAATGTTTCGCCTCCCAACTTATTTATCATATAGATAATTGTGAACAATAATAATTCATGATCAAATATATTTGAATGGCCATATATGCTTGGATCTTTCCCCACCACATGATACTTGCCAACTAGAGAATAATTGAGGTTGAAATGAGAAGGAATACTACTGACTCTTGCATAAAAGTAAAAGATAGGCCCTTCGAAGAGAGAAGCAGGGATTTGCAGAGGTGCCAGAGCTCGAAGTTTTTAAAACAGAGATGAATATAATTTTGAGAGGTATGCTTTATGATCAATGTAATTACCGAGAGTTCCCAATATCTTCCATGCTAGACACATTATAGGTGGTTCCCAAATAGAAAGGTAAAGTTTTTACTCCCCCTCCACCAACAAACATAAGCCATGGCTAGCCGAATCCTCGGGTGCCCTTCATACCAACAACAATTCGGGGGATTTGTGTTTCATTATTATATTTTGATTTTGACTTTGATCAAAGGACCGGGCATCCCAATTACCAGCCACTTTCTCGTGAATGACAAGCAAATAAACACTCATCATCAGAATAACCGACCTAGCATGGAAGATACTACTCGCCCCTATCACTCATGAGCGATTTGGGCATACAAAATATATTATTATTTGAATATTTAGAGTTTGGCACATGCAAATTTACTTGGAACGGCAGGTAAATAGCGCATATAGGTAGGTATGGTGGACTCATATGGAATAACTTTGGGTTTAAGGAAGTGGATGCACAACTAGTATTCCCGCTTAGTACAGGTGAAGGCTAGCAAAAGATCCTAAGCAAGCACCACATATTGGAGGATCCATAACAATATAACTTCTATACAAATATACCCAAACATAACTCATTACATTGCCTTCCTTGTCCAACTTCAACGAATTTTCTCAAGTTTAAAAATAATTAATGGTCCTCACAATCATAGAAGATGTCCAAGATAGTATATTTATATGTGAAATCTCTCTTCCTTCAATACTCTTTCCTGAATTGTTCAAGTGACCAATGTCGTGTTTTCTAACTTTCAATAAATTTTACCATCTATACTTCTTATATGTGAAATCATTACTACCCATGGAATAAGCATATGAAACATATATAATTTCAAATTTATGATATTCAATTCATTTAATCATTTACTCATAGGATATAATTGAAGCACGAGAGTAAATGATAAACTACTATAAAAAGATATAAGTGAAGATCAAATGAGTAGTCAAATAATTAAGTAGCTATGTGAAGACTCTCTCTCATAAAAAAATTATATCTTAAGTATTTTATTCAAACAACAAGAAAAATAAATAAATTGACATTCCAAGGATAGTAAATATCATGTGAAGAAGCAAAAAACCTAGGCTCAACCAAAACTGACGGATCATTGTTGAAGAAGAAAAGTGGGATGCCAACCGGGGCATCCCCAAGCTTAGATGCTTGAGACTTCTTAAAATATTAACTAGGGATGCCTTGGGAATCCCCAAGATTGAGCGCTTGTGTCTCCTTAGTTCCTACCATATCACAGTTTCCCTAATTCTTAGAAACTTCATCCACACAAAACTCAGCAAAAACTCGTGAGATAAGTTAGTACAGATAATTGCAAAACCTTATCATTCTCTACTATAGAAAATCACTAAAAATATTATTTAACATTGCATACTAAATGCCTCTTCATATTTAATACTCCGAACCTCAAATAGAATCATTAAACAAGCAAACATATGCAAACAATGCAAACATAACAACAACCCGTCTAAACAGAATAGTCTGTAAAGAATGCAAGAAGATTTATACTTATATAACTCCAAAAATTCTGAAAAATTAACACATTATCGAAAATTTGCTATAGCTTACCTTCTAAAAATTTCAAGATTTTATCATGTTCTGACTATTCACAAATATTCAAGACATAACGACAAACTTTCTGTTTTCAAACAGCAACATATAGACTTGCAAAATAAGCATGGTAAAGACTATACTTGACATTTTTATTGAAATAAAAGATGGAAAACATTATTCTAAATAACAGCAAGTAAATCCTAACAAAATAAAATGACGCTCCAAGCCAAACACATATCATGTGATGAATAAAAATATAGCTCTAAGTAAGATTACCGATAATGTTGAAGATGAAAGAGGGGATGCCTTCCGGGGCATCCCCAAGCTTAGTTGCTTGGGTCTTCCTTGAATATTACCTTGGGGTGCCTTGGTCATCCCCAATCTTAGGTTCTTGCCACTCTTCATTTTTCTCTTATCGATGTCTCACCCAAAACTTGAAAACTTCAATCACACAAAACTTAACGGAACTTCGTGAGATAGATTATATGATAAAAACAAATCATTCACTTTGGTACTGTCAAGATAAGATTCATAATTGTTCTCACACAATGCCTATTGTACATTATCATTTCCATAATTTATATAACTTAATATAAGCTATGGAAACACTAAAACAAGCAAACTATGCATTGAAAACATAATTTGTAAAAAGCAGAACAATTTATAAAGATCTGGACAATAACCATACTTCTGTTACTCCAAAAATTCTGAAAAATTAGGAAAACATAGGAAATTTGTATATCAATCATGTGTAAAAAATTCAGATCAAAAGCCCGTTTCTGTAAATTTACAAAATTTCAGAACGGGGCACAAAAGTTTCTATTTTTTCATAGAATCAAGTCAACTATCATCCACACTATCCCAAAGCCTTTACTTGGCACTTCATTGAAACAAAATCTATGAATAATGATTACTGAAGTAGCATAATCATGTGAACAAACAAAAACAATAGGTAGAAATATTGGGTTGTCTCCCAACAAGCGCTTTTCTTTCATGCCTTTTTAGCTAGGCATGATGATTTCAATGATGCTCACATAAAAGATAAGAATTGAAACATAATGGGAGCATCATGAAGCATATGACTAGCACTTATAAGTCTAACCCACTTCCTATGCATAGGAATTTTGTGAGATTTTTTTATAGGAACAAGAATCGACTAGCATAGGAAGGAAAATCAAGCATGACTTCAAAACTTTCAACACATCGAGAGGAAACTTGATATTATTGCAATATGTAAGAGCATATGTTCCTCTCTCATAATAATTTTCAGTAGTATCATGAATGAATCCAACAATATAATTATCACATAAAGAATTCGTTTCATGATCCACAAGCATAGAATTTTTTTTACTCTCCACATAAGCAAAATTTTTCTCATGAATAATAATGGGAGCAAACTCAACAAAATAACTATCGTGTGACACTTGATTGACATACTCATATTGAGAACTAAAATTATGATGACAAGTTCGATGGTTATCATTATTGTTTATAGCATGCATATCATCACAATAATCATCATAGATAGCAACTTTGTTGTCACAATCAATTGAAAACTCTTCCAAAATAGTGGATTCATCACTAAATAAAGTCACGACCTCTCCAAATCCACTTTCATAATTATTGAAATAAGAATCAGCACCCTCCAAAATAGTGGGATCAATACTACCTAGAGTTGACACTCTTCCAAAACCACTTTCATCAATATAATCATCATAAATAGGAGGCATGCTTTCATCATAATAAATTTTCTCATCAAAACTTGGGGGACTAAAAATATCATCTTCATCAAACATAGCATCCCCAAGCCTCTTTGCATATCACTAGCATCATCATATTCAAAGAATTCATGCTAGCAACATTGCAATCATGCTCAACATTCTAATGAATTCTTCTTCTAACAATTGAGCACAATTTTCCTTTCCATCATTTCACGAAAGACATTAAAAAGATGAAGCATATGAGGCAACCTCAATTCCATATTTTTGTAGTTTTGTTTAATAAACCAAACTAGTGATAAAACAAGAAACTAAAAGATTCAATTTCAAGATCTAAAGGTATACCTTCAAGCACTCACCTCCCCGGCAACGACGCCAGAAAAGAGCTTGATGCCTACTACGCAACCTATCTTCTTCACTCGTAGAAAACGGAGCTTTAAAACCGGTTCGTAAGGGCCTTTAGTGTCGGTTCCATAACCGGCACTAATTGGTGGGCACTAAAGGCCCCCCCCCTTTAGTACCGGTTTGGCACGAACCGGCGCTAAAGTGCCACCACGTGGCGTGAGCTCGTGCCCTAGTATGGGGGACCTTTAGTACCGGTTGGTGTTACCAACCGGTACTAAAGGTTTTTTTTTTTGAAAAATTTGGAATTTTTTTTTGATTTTTAATTTTTCTGAATTATTTGGTGATTTAGTCTCCAATCACCTCTCTTAACTGCTCAAGTGTGGATCACTCATTCCAAATCATCTAACTTCCCGATCGGTCACCCATCCATCTCACTACTCCAGCCCGAGCACGGTTAACTTTCGGGTTCTATTCTCCTTCGTTTCCAAGTCTGCACTTGTTGTTTTCCTGGCAATAGTAAGATGCCAATCCTATTAACCCTCAGGAATTTAGCTTGAGCATGAAGTCACACATTTCACTGTTTGAGTTTGAAACTATTATTCTAAAAAACAATAATTATTTAGTAACACTAATATTTCTTGAATAAGTTTGACCATAGTTTGACCACAGTTTGACCATAGTTTGACCACAGTTTGACCACAGTTTGATCAGATTTGACCAAAATTCAAAAAAGTGAAATAATTATTTAGTAACACTAATATTCTTGAATAATTATGTAGTAACATTAATACTTCTTGAATAAGTAGTTTGACCAGATTTAACAATTTTTTTTAAAAAAACTTAAATTTGACCATATCTTTTTTTCCTTTTGGAATTTGAGGATTCTAAAAAATTGCAAACAAGCCGTAGGCAGTCTCCATCAGATGCCGATTTTCATGCTGAATTTTTTGATATATTATACGTTTTTTCCGACATCGTATGCAAAAGTTATAGCTGTTTTACATTTTCCCTACACTTTTTGCAAAAAATGTCCAAATTTAAGTTTTCAAATTTTCCTAACTAGTAGATGTAGTAATATAACTACCTCTCCAAGGATTTTATTTTTTGAAGTTTTTATCATTTTCTTTTGATTTTTTCAGAACTGAAATGGCGACAAACCGGTACTATAGGTCAGACCCCTTTAGTACCGGTTCGTGGCACAAACCGGTACTAAAGGTTAGCCCTTTAGTACCAGTTTGTGCCACGAACCGGTACTAAAGGTGATCGTGGGGCCCCAACCTGACACCAGCCTGCCATCACCCCTTTATTACCGGTTCGTGGCATGAACCAATACTAAAGGTTCAACACGAACCGGCATTAATGCATAGTTGTTCGAACCGACACTAATGGTACCATTAGTGCCGGCTCAAATTCAAACCGGCACTAATGTGCTTCACGTTTGACCCTTTTTCTACTAGTGCTTGTAGACTCGTGTTGGGCCTCCAAGCGCAGAGTTTTGTAGGATAGTAGCAACTTTCCCTCAAGTGGATGACCTAAGGTTTATCAATCCATGGGAGGCGTAGGATGAAGATGGTCTCTCTCAAACAACCCTGCAACCAAATAACAAAGAGTCCCTTGTGTCCCCAACACACCCAATACAATGGAAAATTGCGTAGGTGCACTAGTTCGGCGAAGAGATGGTGATACAAGTGTAATATGGATAGTAGATATAGGTTTTTGTAATCTAAAAATATAAAAACAACAAGGTAGCAAGTAACCAGTGTAATATGGATAGTAGATATGCTAGAATGAAGTTGTTTTCTTTCGCCGTTTGATTTTCGTTGCTTCGTTTGATTTGATTCTTTTGCCAACCGGAGTTCTTAAGTTGAACCTTCTGGTTAGATCTCTTATTTGAGTTTTACCTGTGCATTAGATGAGTACTTATTGTATGCTCGTTTGTTTGTTTGCAATAGAATATCCGGAGTGCGCCGCCTGTTACTTCGAATCGCTAGGTTTCCCGGATCATCAGCAAGGCAAGTAACACTTTGATCATACCTTCTCTACTACCCAATTTTATTGCATTAGGTCAATCCACACACATTGCATGATTAGGATCTAATTAAATTGTGGGATGGGAAGTAGATGAGGTAGTACCTATTACCAGTTTATTTTCAAAACCTTTGGGAGTTACTTCTACGTTTGCTTATCATGCCATGCTATGCTAGTAGACGTGGATTGGGTGAGTGAAATCCATTGACAGATGTGAGATTGTTAATTAATGGTTTATCTAAGGTGGAAACTTAAACACACATCTGGGTGGATTGAGGCACCTGGGTATTCCAAGACTTGCCTGTTTTCTTTTGGACCGCCACCCAGGCTCAAAGGGATCATAAGACTATTCATACTAGAAACTTCCGTGTGCAGCCACAAACTATTATGGGCTCTAGCATAGTTGACTAAGTTGTGCGAACTCTTACAGTGGTAGACTAGCAGATGTAGGGGATGTAGGTGGTACGGTCTACCCGATTGTAAGGTGCTAGCGCTTCTGAAAGACTATGTCTCAGTCACCCGTCTTCTCAAACACCCTGTAGTGCGAGAAACCAAACAGAGGCGATCGAGTCTTGTGGGGAAAAGTGCGCAACCTCTGCAGAGTGTAACAAACTAATCATGATTAGCCGTGTCCCCGGTTATGGACATCTTGAGTATCTAGTACTTGGATTATCATGTGAATCTCAACATGTTACTATAAATTAATTTTGTTGGGTTATGTTTAATGATGATGCTTAATTGGGATTGAGGATGCTGTCAACCATTCTCAATGTTTAACAACTACCATGATAGTTAAATAAATTCTATTCCTTTGAAGTAGGGAAAAATTGGCTTTACGCAAAAACTGTAACCATAGAGCTTTCCACCAGCCAAATATGCATATAGTATAGCTGTTTCATTCCATTACTCTCTATGTGTTACCTTGCCAGCATATTCCATGTGCTGACCCGTTTTCGGGCTGCAACGTTAATATTGCAGACTTTTCAGACGACGATTAAGGAGTTTTAGGTCGTGGTTCTATACTAAGTGATGACGTTGGAGTTGATGGACTCACTTATCTTCCAAGCCTTCCGCTGTTATCATTATTAGATGGCCTTAAGCCATATTTATTGTAATAAGTTCTCTTTTGAGACACTCGATGTAATAAGTGTGTGATTGCTACTCTGCTATAAATCCTCCGAGTACTGTGTGGTGTCAGCATTACTGATCCAGGGATGACACCGGAGCACAGAGATCAGACTGTTTGAGGTCTGATCGCTACAGAGATGGTATCAGAGTACACACTGACTGTAGGACACGACCACTAAGCTAAAAGACCTATATCACTACTCACTCTCTTCCTCTCCGACTCCTCATATTTTCTACTCTTTAGGATGGCGGATGCAAGGAACAAGTTCACACAACCGGATGAAGATACACCCTTTGGACGCCACTTGAAGGAAGTCACTAGATACCTGAATATAGGAGTACCAAGCTTCACGGGAACCTACAACGCCACTTTACCTGAAGAAGAGCGCTGGATGATTCAAGTTCAAGTTCCAGGAAGGACGTTCATGCCAGTCACTGAGCCCATGGAGTTTTCTTTTGATGCACCAACTTGGAGTCTAGGAAAGAGCATGGCAGCTCACATAGCCATGGGACGCATTGGAGAAGTCTACCGCAAGGATCTCAAAGATACTATCTACCAGATTTGTGGGCGCCGAGATGAACACTGGGAGATGATCAGCACCAGGAAGGATAGATCAATCGCAGCTTTTATCCAGGAATTAAACCAGCACATTCGACGACAGGAGAACCAGATGTGTGCCGACATGATAGATCTAAAGAAGGCTAAGACTAGAATCAAGGAACTGGAGGAAGAACTCAAGGCTACACGTGAAGATTATGAAGAGGAAATTGAAGTATTGGTGGAGAAGAATGACGACCTGATCAAGAAGATTGGAATATTTATGGGAGGCCCTACACCAGTAGATGAAGACGAAGAACCCAAGGAAATTAGCCCGGAAGACTACATCATCATCGACGACACCGACTCGGAAGCAGATAGTAGCAATGATGACTATGTTGATGAAGCTGGAGCAGATATTATGGAGTCAACGACCGAAGAATATTTCTAGTAGACCACCTCCTCAGTAGTAGTAGTCCACCATGTAAATATAGTAGCCCGAGCACTTTTGCGATAGTTAGATCGATTGTATGCCCTTGTTTGATTGAATGAAGTGAATTGTTTGCTTTTGCCTCATGTGCATATGGGTAGTGTTTTCTCTTTAGACCCCCTCTATTCTTACATCTCATCTTTTCTAAACCCTCAGATTCCTCCGAGACGTGACCCCGAATTTGCATTTCCACCGGAGCTCACCCAGTTGATCCAGCAGCAGAACACATTGATGCAGTTGCTAGTCCAGAATCAGAATCAGGGGAACAACAACAACAACCCACCACCACCACCACCACCTGTTGACCACTTAGCCTGTTTTCTTAGGATGAATCCACCGGTGTTTTCCAGTAGCACCGAGCCGATAATAGCAGATGATTGGCTCCGCAAGACAGCTAGGGAGTTGACCACAGCAGGATGCACAGATGCGGAGAAGGTGAAGTTTGCCTCACATTAGTTAGAAGGACCCGCAGCATCATGGTGGGAGAATTTCACAGCTACTTTCCTAGTCGACACTGTCACATGGGACCAGTTTCAGCAGGCTTTCCGTACTGTCCATGTTTCAGCAGGAGCTATGGCCATGAAGAAGCGTGAGTTTCATAACTTGCGCCAAGGAGGACGGACAGTTGGCCAGTATGTGGAGGAATTTAGTAAGTTAGCACGTTATGCCCTAGATGACGTCGCTACGGATGCAGCTAAGCAGGAGAAGTTTCTAGAAGGACTGAATGATGAGTTGAGCATGCAGTTGATGGTAGCCACCTTCAGCAACTACCAGGAGTTGGTAGATCGTGCTCTTATGATTGAAGGGAAGCAGCAGCAAATTGAGAATCGCAAGAGGAAGTATGGACAAGGAAAGTATAATTCAGGAGCTCAGCAGAAGCCATGTTTTACCCCTAGACCAGGAGGACACTTTCAGAATACCCATGGAGGAGGTAGCTCGCACAATCACAATGGCACCAAGAATGGTAATGGCAATGGAGGAAGCAACGGCCAGAACCGCACCAACCCCTCAACCCCAGCCAAGAAGGACCTAAGCCAAGTCACTTGCTATAAGTGTTCAAAGACCGGACATTATGCCAATGAATGTCCTAAAAGCCAAAATGGCAATGGAAGTTCTGGGAAGAAGCCGAACCCTTTCAACAGGGGACAGGTGAACCACGTTAGCATGGAGGAGGTTGAAGCTCAGCCCAATGCAATAATAGGTAAGTTTTTGGTTAAGTCATTTACTTCACTAGTTCTTTTTGATACTCGTGCATCGCATTCATACATCTCAAGGGGATTTGTGGATAAGTATAACCTATCAACCCAAGCCCTTAGGTCACCCATGTTAGTAACCTCGCCCGGAGCAGAGTATGTGGCTAGTCTATGGTGTGATCGGTTACCATTAAGGATTGGTAACTATGTTTTTCCCTCAGACCTAATAGTATTGGAATCTCAAGGATTGGATGTGATATTAGGCATGGATTGGTTATCAAAGTATGAAGGGAATATTGAGTGTGCTAGTAAGTCAATTTTGCTTACCACCCCAGAAGGGAGAAGGATCAAGTATGTATCCCGGCATGTGCCAAATAGGACTCAAGTAAATTGCCTAACAGGAGTTGTGCAGGAGGAAGTACCAGTGGTAAGAGATTTCCCTAATGTATTTCCAGAAGAGTTGCCACGCATGCCACCGCATAGAGATATGGAGTTTTTGATTGAGCTATTGCCAGGCACATGGCCAATATCAAAGAGACCATATAGGATGCCAGCAAAGGATTTGGTGGAAATTAAGAAGCAGATTAAGGAGTTACTGGATAAGGGATATATTCGCCCAAGTTCTTCACCTTGGGGATCGCCAGTACTTCTAGTGGAGAAGAAGGATGGATCGTTAAGGATGGTTGTTGATTATCGAGGATTGAATGAAGTAACGATCAAGAACAAGTACCCACTACCAATGATCAACGATCTGTTTGATTGATTGCAAGGAGCTAAGGTATTTTCCAAGATCAGTCTGCGATCAGGATACCACCAGTTGAAGATTCGAGAACAGGATATTCCGAAGACAGCCTTTACTACCAGGTATGGGCTGTATGAGTATACTGTTATGTCAGTTGGTCTGACTAACGCACCTGCCTATTTTATGAACATGATGAACAAAGTGTTTATGGAGTTTTTGGATAAGTTTGTCGTAGTGTTCATTGATGATATCCTGGTTTATTCGAAGAATGAGGAGGAACATAAGGAGCATTTGCGTTTGGTACTTGGAAAACTCAGAGAACATCAACTATATGCCAAGTTCAACAAATGTGAGTTTTGGTTAAAGGAAGTAGGATTACTCGGACATGTTATATCTGGTGAAGGTATAGCAGTAGATCCCGCTAAAGTTGAAACCGTGACCATGTGGGAAGCCCCAACAACAGTTGGAGAGATCCGGAGTTTTCTTGGACTCGCAGGATACTACCGGAGATTTATTGAGAATTTCTCAAAGATTGCGAAGCCTATGACTGAGTTGTTGAAGAAGGATACCAAGTTCATATGGACAGAGGAGTGTGAGGCTAGTTTCCAGGAGTTGAAGAAATGTTTGGTTACCTCACCAGTATTGATTTTGCCAGACCAGACCAAAGATTATGAGGTGTACTGCGATGCTTCATGTCGAGGACTTGGAGCAGTGCTTATGCAGGAAGGGAGAGTTGTTTCATATGCCTCAAGACAACTTAAGCCTCATGAGTTGAATTATGCTACGCATGATTTGGAGTTAGCAGCCGTAGTGCATGCGTTGAAAACATGGAGACATTTTCTCATTGGTAATCATTGTGAGGTGTACACGGATCATACGAGTTTGAAGTACATTTTCACCCAGAAGGAGTTGAATCTCAGACAAAGGAGATGGCTGGAGCTTATCAAGGATTATGATATGAAATTGCATTATCACCCCGGAAAGGCTAATGTAGTAGCTGATGCATTAAGCCGCAAGAGCCATGTCAATACATTAATGATGGGAGAAATACCCAAGGAGTTAGCAGAAAATCTTCGTGAACTATGTTTGGAAATAGTTCCGAGAGGCTATGTAACAGCATTGGAGATTCAGTCAACTTTGATGGATAGAATCAGAGAAGCTCAGAAAGCTGACAAAGAGATTGCCGCTATAAAGGAGAAACTGAGCAAAGGAAAAGCTAAAGGATTTCGTGAGGATGAGCACGACACCCTATGGTTTGAAGACCGTGTTTACGTGCCCAATGACCCGGAGATCAGGAAGTTGATTTTGCAAGAGGCACACGATTCACCATATTCAATTCATCCAGGAAATACCAAGATGTATCTGGATTTGAAGGATATTTTCTGGTGGACCAGAATGAAGAAGGATATAGCGGAGTATGTAGCCATTTGTGATGTATGTCAGAGAGTAAAGGCAGAGCATCAGAAGCCAGCAGGATTGTTACAACCATTGCCGATACCCGAATGGAAGTGGGATAGTCTAGGCATGGATTTTATCACGGGATTGCCCGGGACTCATTCAGGCTATGACTCAATTTGGGTTGTAGTTGATCGATTGACGAAAGTAGCTCATTTCATCCCAGTAAAGACCACTTACACCAGTGCTAAGTTGGCAAAGATATACATGACCAGGATCGTATGTCTGCATGGAGTTCCAAGGAGTATCATATCAGATAGAGGAACCCAGTTTACCTCAAAGTTCTGGAAGCAGTTGCATGAAACTTTGGGTACCAGGCTAGAATTCAGCACAACTTTTCATCCACAGACAGATGGACAGACCGAGAGGGTAAATCAGATTTTGGAGGATATGCTTAGAGCTTGTGCGCTAGATTATGGATCTAGTTGGGACGACAATTTGCCATATGCAGAGTTCTCTTACAACAACAGTTACCAAACCAGTTTAAAGATGGCCCCTTTCGAAGCCTTGTACGGAAGGAGGTGCAGGACACCGTTATCGTGGGATGAAGTTGGAGACCGCCAGTTGTTTGGACCTGATCTAATTAAGGAGTCTGAACAGAAGGTGAAGTTGATTAGCGATAGGCTCAAGGTAGCCCAGTCCAGACAGAAGAGTTATGCGGATTCTAAACACAAGGAGACAGTTTACGAAGTTGGAGATAGAGCTTATCTTCGAGTATCCCCACTTCGGGGAACAAAGCGTTTTGGAGTCAAAGGGAAGTTAGCACCACGATTTGTAGGACCATATCGAGTATTGGAACGTATGGGGGAAGTAGCCTACAAGTTGGAATTGCCCGAAGGATTATCAGGAGTTCATGATGTGTTCCACGTTTCTCAGCTGAAGAAATGTCACACGGAGATGGCTGACATACTGTTGAGAGATACAGTGCCTTTGTAAACTATTCAGTTGGATAACAATTTGACCTACGAGGAGAAGCCTGTTAAGATCCTCGAGTTTGCCAACCGAGTTACTCGCAGCAAGGTTATCAAGTTTTGCAAAGTCCAGTGGAGCCACCACTCAGAGGATGAAGCCACCTGGGAGCGAGAGGAAGATTTGTTCAAGGACCACCCTCACCTATTTTCTAGCCAACCCGAATCTCGAGGGCGAGATTCATCTTAAGGGGGGTAGGTTTGTAACATCCCAAATTTTCAATTTGGAATGTTATACATTAGATCATCAATGCATATCATATTTTATTTGCATTTTTGGTTGATCCTAGAAATTCTACGCAACTCAATGACCCACGGAGAGAGTTGGGGATTTCGATATTTTCATATTTGAGTTCTCTCAAATTTTGAGAATAGGATCATTAGATTTTATTTATTTTATCATCAAATATTTCTATTACAAAAATATGAGAGAGGGAATAAAATGACTTTCCCAAAATAAAGAAATATCGAGGATTTAATAATAAAATCAAATAGGATTTTTATTTCGGAGTTTTTCGGTGTTTTATTTGAATTAGGAAAAAAAGCGTTTTCTCAAAATTGCATTTAGGCCCCTAATAAATGTTCACTTTGTCGGGCTTGATTTTAGAAGCCCGGGAAAATTTATTTCGGGAAATTTGGAGTCTGTTTAGTATTTATTTTTATTTTTTCTTCTGCGCGTAATGTTTTTTTTAAAACGCGCCGCGCGCCGACTGGGCCAAGGCCCAGCCGACGGCCCACTCCCCGCCACCTGCCATCTCCTTCCAAGAGACGAGCGCGCCGCCGCCACCGAGTCCGGCTCGGACTCGCCGCCCCGCCGCCTAGCACCCTCCCCCAAGGCAGCAGCACCCCCCTTCTCTTAAATACCAAGCCGCCCCGCCGCCCGCCAGCCGCAGCCGCCCTGCTGCCTGCGCTGCCGCCGCCGC
>NC_041382.1:429554686-429568675 GCF_002162155.2 Triticum dicoccoides
CCCCGCCGCCCCGCATAGCCGCCGCCGCCGGAGCCCCGCCCCGCCCACCGGAGTACCTCGCCGGAGGTATAGCCGCCGCTGTTCGCCGTTCGTTTTTAAAAAAAAGAAACCGCCTCAGTTTTTTTCGAAACCCTAGATCGGTTTATTTCTCTGGTTTACTTAATTAGTGAACATTCATCGATTCGTTCGTTTTAACGAACGCGTTCATCGTTTAGTTTCAGATAACGAACGTTCGTTCATTAATCTGTTCTTCGTTTTTCTTTTTCTCGGATTAAATCCGCGATTTTTCTGATCGCGATTCCTGATCCGATTTTCGTTTTAGTTTAACTTTTCGCTCGTTTATCGGAATCAGGCGATTCAAGCGCCTAGGGATTCGTCTCGAAACCCTCTATCCATTTAACCAACCTAAACAAGATTTTGCTACTGTAAAAATTTCCCTAGATCCAGATTGCTAGAACGAAGTTGTTTTCTTTTGCCGTTTGATTTTCGTTGCTTCGTTTGATTTGATTCTTTTGCCAACCGGAGTTCTTAAGTTGAACCTTCTGGTTAGATCTCTTATTTGAGTTTTACCTGTGCATTAGATGAGTACTTATTGTATGCTCGTTTGTTTGTTTGCGATAGAATATCCGGAGTGCGCCGCCTGTTACTTCGAATCGCTAGGTTTCCCGGATCATCAGCAAGGCAAGTAACACTTTGATCATACCTTCTCTACTACCCAGTTTTATTGCATTAGATCAATCCACACACATTGCATGATTAGGATCTAATTAAATTGTGGGATGGGAAGTAGATGAGGTAGTACCTATTACCAGTTTATTTTCAAAACCTTTAGGAGTTACTTCTACGTTTGCTTATCATGCCATGCTATGCTAGTAGACGTGGATTGGGTGAGTGAAATCCATTGACAGATGTGAAATTGTTAATTAATGGTTTATCTAAGGTGGCAACTTAAACACACATCTGGGTGGATTGAGGCACCTGGGTATTCCAGGACTTGCCTGTTTTCTTTTGGACCGCCACCCAGGCTCAAAGGGATCATAAGACTATTCATACTAGAATCTTCCGTGTGCAGCCACAAGCTATTATGGGCTCTAGCATAGTTGACTAAGTTGTGCGAACTCTTACAGTGGTAGACTAGCAGATGTAGGGGATGTAGGTGGTATGGTCTACCCGATCGTAAGGTGCTAGCGCTTCTGAAAGACTATGTCTCGGTCATCCGTCTTCTCAAACATCCTGTAGTGCGAGAAACCAAACGGAGGCGATCGAGTCTTGTGGGGAAAAGTGTGCAACCTCTGCAGAGTGTAACAAACTAATCATGATTAGCCGTGTCCCCGGTTATGGACATCTTGAGTATCTAGTACTTGGATTATCATGTGAATCTCAACATGTTACTCTAAATTAATTTTGTTGGGTTATGTTTAATGACGATGCTTAATTGGGATTGAGGATGCTGTCAACCATTCTCAATGTTTAACAACTACCATGATAGTTAAATAAATTCTATTCCTTTGAAGTAGGGAAAAATTGGCTTTACGCAAAAACTGTAACCATAGAGCTTTCCACCAGCCAAATATGCATATAGTATAGCTGTTTCATTCCATTACTCTCTATGTGTTACCTTGCCAACATATTCCATGTGCTGACCCATTTTTGGGCTGCAACGTTAATGTTGCAGACTTTTCAGACGACGATTAAGGTGTTTTAGGTCATGGTTCTATACTCAGTGATGCCGTTGGAGTTGATGGACTCACTTATCTTCCAAGCCTTCCGCTGTTATCGTTATTAGATGGCCTTAAGTCATATTTATTGTAATAAGTTCTCTTTTGAGACACTCGATGTAATAAGTGTGTGATTGCTACTCTGCTATAAATCCTCCGAGTACTGTATGGTGTCAGCATTACTGATCCAGGGATGACACCAGAGCACAGAGATCAGACTGTTTGAGGTCTGGTCGCTACACCAAAGTTTCCATCAGAGAACATAGGACGAAAACGTGCATCAACCCCTATGCATAGATAACTCCAATGTCACCTCGGGAATCCACGATTTGAGAGCCAAAACATACATCAAGTTAATCAATATAATACCCCATTTTCACCATGGGTATCCATACAAGACATACATCAAGTGTTCTAAAATCCAATATTCAATCCAACATAATGAAACCTCAAAGAGCAAGACTCAATTCATCACAAGAAGGTAGAGAGGGAAGAACACAATAAGATCCAAATATATTAACAAAGCTCACGGTACATCAAGATCGTGCCAAATCAAGAACACGAGAGAGGGAGACCAACCACATAGCTACTAGTACGAAACCTCAGCCCCAAGGGTGAACTACTCCCTCCTCATCATGCTGCCTGCCGGGATGATGAAGATGGCCCCCGATGATGATTTCCCCCTCCGGCAGGGTGCCGGAACAGGGTCCCGATTGGCTTTCATGGCTACAGAGGCTTGCGGCGGCGGAACTTCTCACTTAGGGTTCTTTTCGGGGGTTTGGGTATTTATAGGAATCTTTGGTACCAGTCTCACGTCCAAAGGGTGCCCGAGGGGCCCACAAGCTCGGGAGGCGCGCCCTAGGGGGGTGGGCGTCCCCCAGGCTTGTGGCCTCCTCAATCACTTCCTGGTCCAGCTTGGGTGCTTCGTGGGTCTCTTTTGGTCCATAAAAATCACCGTAAAATATTAGCCCATTCCGCGAACTTTTATTTCTGCACAGAAAATGACACCATGGTAGTTCTGCTAAAAACAATGTTAGTTCGAGTTTGTTCTAATCAAATCATACCAAAACCATATAAAATTATTGTAAACATGGCATGAATACTTCTTAGATATGTTGGAGACATATCATGGGCCACCCCCGATGTATAGTACCATCACTAGTCTTGAGCTTGTTTGGAGTTTTGGAGCCTTGCGTCTTTGGGAACGAAATCCATGCTGGCTTCTTTTGTATCAGCGACATGTGCGGCCTATCTTTTGTGCCTACCTTTGGAGATCTTCGGGCTCATCAACAGGGTGATCTATAGGAGTGCCTCTTCACACCCTCGCGGCTTGTGCATGTTGGGGAACGTAGCATACAACTTCAAAAAAATTCCTACAATCATGCAAGACCTATCTAGGAGATGCATAGCAACGAGAGGGGGAGAGTGTATCCACGTACCCTCGTAGACCGAAAGCGGAAGCGTTATGTTAACGCGGTTGATGTAGTCGAACGTCTTCATGATCCAAGTACCGAACGTACGGCACCTCTGTGTTCAGCACACGCTCAGCTCGATGACGTCCCTCGAGCTCTTGATCCAGTAGAGGGTCAAGGGAGAGTTCTGACAGCATGACGGCGTGGTGAAGGTGATGGTGATGTGATCCACGCAGGGCTTCTCCTAAGCACTACAACAATATGACCGGAGGAGTAAACTGTGGAGGGGAGCAACGCACACGGCTAAGAAACAACTATTATGCCTTTGGGGTGCCCCCCTGCCCACATATATAAAGGAGGGGGGAGGAGTAGGCCTACCCAAGGGAGGGCACGCCAAGAGGGGGGGGAGTCTTACTACGACTCCGTTCCTAGTAGGATTTGGCCCCCCTTTCCTTCCAACGGAGAGGGGGAAAGGGGAAAGGAGGGACAAGGAGAAGGTAAGAGGGGGGCTGCACCCCCTCTTGTCCAATTCGGATTGGGCAAGGGGGGCACGCGCCACCTCCTGCGGGCTGCCTCCTCTCCTCCACTATGGCCCATTAGGCCCATTAACTTTCCTAGGGGGTTCCGGTAGCCTCTGGGTACTCCGAAAAATCTCCGAAGCTTATCGGAACCATTCCGGTGTTTGTATATAACCTTCCAATATATCAATATTTACCTCTCGACCATTTCGAGACTCCTGATCATGTCCGCGATCCGAGATTTCGAACAAACTTTGGTCACCAAAACACATAACTCATAATACAAATCGTCATCGAAGGTTAAGCGTGCGGACCCTATGGGTTCGAGAACTATGTAGACATGACCAAGACACATCTCCAGTCAATAACCAATAGTGGAACCTGGATGCTCATATTGGTTCCTCCATATTCTACGAAGATCTTTATCGGTCAAACCACATAACAACATACGTCATTCCCTTTGTCATCGGTATGTTACTTGCCCGAGATTCGATCGTCGGTATCCTCATACCTAGTTCAATCTCGTTACCGGCAAGTCTCTTTACTCGTTCCTTAATGCATCATCCCTCAACTAACTCATTAGTCACATTGCTTGCAAGGCTTATAGTGATGTGCATTACCGAGAGGGCCCAGAGATATCTCTCCGATACTTAGAGTGACAAATCCTAATCTTGATCTATGCCAACTCAACAAACACCATCAGGGACACCTATAGAGCATCTTTATAATCACCCAGCTATGTTGTGATGTTTGACAGCACACAAGGTGTTCCTCTGGTATTAGGGAGTTGCACATTCTCATAGTCAGAGGAATATGTATAAGTCATGAAGAAAGCAATAGCAATAAAACTAAACGATCATAATGCTAAGCTAAGGGATGGGTCGTGTCCATCACATCATTCTCTAATGATGTGATCCCATCCATCAAATCACAACACATGTCTATGGTCAGGAAACTTAACCATCTTTGATTAACGAGCTAGTCAAGTAGAGGCATAACAGGGACACTGTGTTTGTCTATGTATTCACACATGTACTAAGTTTCCGGTTAATACAATTCTAGCATGAATAAAAAACATTTATCATGATATAAGGAAATATAAATAACAACTTTATTATTGCCTCTAGGGCATATTACCTTCAGTCTGCCACTTGCACTAGAGTCAATAATCTAGATTACATAGTAATGATTCTAACACCCATGGAGTCTTGGTGCTGATCATGTTTTGCTCGTGAGAGAGGCATAATCAACGGGTCTGCAACATTCAGATCCGTATGTATCTTGAAAATTTCTATGTCTCCCTCCTTGACTTGATCACGGATGGAATTGAAGTGTCTCTTGATGTGTTTGGTTCTCTTGTGACATCTGGATTCCTTCGCTAAGGCAATTGCCCCAGTATTGTCACAGAAGATTTTCATTGGACCCGATGCACTAGGTATTACACCTAGATCGGATATGAACTCCTTCACCCCAACTCCTTCATTTGCTGCTTCCGAAGCAGCTATGTACTCTGCTTCACATGTAGATCCTGCCACGACGCTTTGCTTGGAACTGCACCAACTTACAGCTCCACCATTCAATATAAATATGTATCCAGTTTGTGACTTAGAGTCATCCGGATCAGTGTCAAAGCTTGCATCGACGTAACCATTTACGACAAGCTCTTTGTCACCTCCATAAACGAGAAACATATCCTTAGTCCTTTTCAGGTATTTCAGGATGTTCTTGACCGCTATCTAGTGATCCACTCCTGGATTACTTTGGTACCTCCCTGCTAAACTAATAGCAAGGCACACATTAGGTCTGGTACACAACATTGCATACATGATAGAACCTATGGCTGAGGCATAGGGAATGACTTTCATTTTCTCTGTATCTTCTGCAGTGGTCGGGCATTGAATCTGACTCAACTTCACACCTTGTAGCACATGCAAGAACCCTTTCTTAGACTGATCCATTTTGAACTTCTTCAAAACTTTATCAAGGTATGTGCTATGTGAAAGTCCAATTAAGCGTCTTGCTCTATCTCTATAGATCTTGATGCCCAATATATAAGCAGCTTCACCGAGGTCTTTCATTGAAAAACTCTTATTCAAGTATCCTTCTATGCTATCCAGAAATTCTGTATTATTTCCAATCAACAATATGTCATCCACATATAATATTAGAAATGCTACAGAGCTCCCACTCACTTTCTTGTAAATACAGGCTTCTCCAAAAGTCTGTATAAAACCATAAGCTTTGATCACACTATCAAAGCATATATTCCAACTCCGAGAGGCTTGCACCAATCCATAAATGGATCGCTGGAGCTTGCACACTTTGTTAGCACCTTTAGGATCGACAAAACCTTCTGGTTGCATCATATACAACTCTTCTTTAAGATATCCATTAAGGAACACAATTTTGACATCCATTTGCCAAATTCGTAATCATAAAATGCGACAATTGCTAACATGATTCGGACAGACTTAAGCATTGCTACGGGTGAGAAGGTCTCATCGTACTGAACTCCTTGAACTTGTCAAAAACCTTTCGCAACAAGTTGAGCTTTGTAGATAGTAACGTTACCGTCAGCGCCAGTCTTCTTCTTGATGATCCATTGATTCTCTATGGCTTGCCAACCATTGGGCATGTCAACCAAAGTCCACACTTTGTTCTCATACATGGATCCCATCTCAGATTTCATGGCCTCAAGCCATTTTATGGAATCTGGGCTCATCATCGCTTCCTCATAGTTCGTAGGTTCGTCATGGTCAAGTAACATGACCTCCAAAACAGGATTACCGTACCATTCTGGTGCGGATCGTACTCCGGTTGAGCTACAAGGTGTTGGGGAACGTAGTAATTTCAAAAAAATTCCTACGCACACGCAAGATCATGGTGATGCATAGCAACGAGAGGGGAGAGTGTGATGTACGTACCCTTGTAGATCGACAACGGAAGCGTTTGGTTGATGTAGTCGTACGTCTCCACGGCTCGACCGATCAAGCACCGAAACTACGGCACCTCCGAGTTCTAGCACACGTTCAGCTCGATGACGATCCCTGGACTCCGATCCAGCAAAGTGTCGGGGAAGAGTTCCGTCAGCACGACGGCGTGGTGACGATCTTGATGCACTACCGTCGCAGGGCTTCGCCTAAGCACCGCTACAATATTATCGAGGACTATGGTGGAAGGGGGCACCGCACACGGCTAAGAATATGATCACGTGGATCAACTTGTGTGTCAAGGGGTTCCCCCTGCCCCCGTATATAAAGTATCAAGGGGAGGAGGCCGGCCGGCCCTCTATGGCGCGCCAAGGAGGAGTCCTCCTCCTAGTAGGAGTAGGAGTAGGACTCCTACTAGGAGGGGGAAAGAAGTGGGGAGGGAGAGGGAAAGGGGGGCGCCGCCCCCCCTCTCCTAGTCCAATTCGGACCAGGGGGGAGGAGGCGCGCGGCCCACCTTTGGATGCCCCTCTCTCTCTTCACTAAGGCCCATATGGCCCATTACTTCTCCCGGGGGGGTTCTGGTAACCCTCCGGCTCTTCGATTTTCTCCGAAATCACCCGGAACACTTCCGGTGTCCGAATAAAGCTGTCCAATATATCAATCTTTATGTCTCGACCATTTCGAGACTCCTCATCATGTCCGTGATCACATCCGGGACTCCGAACTAACTTCGGTACATCAAAACTCATAAACTCATAATATAACTTTCATCGAAACCTTAAGCGTGCGGACCCAACGGGTTCGAGAACAATGTAGACATGACCGAGACACGTCTCCGGTCAATAACCAATAGCGGAACCTGGATGCTCATATTGGCTCCTACATATTCTACGAAGATCTTTATTGGTCAGACCGCATAACAACATACGTTGTTCCCTTTGTCATCGGTATGTTACTTGCCCGAGATTCGATCGTCGGTATCTCAATACCTAGTTCAATCTCGTTACCGGCAAGTCTCTTTACTCGTTCCGTAATACATCATCTCGAAACTAACTCATTAGTTGCAATGCTTGCAAGGCTTATGTGATGTGCATTACCGAGAGGGCCCAGAGATACCTCTCCGACAATCGGAGTGACAAATCCTAATCTCGAAATACTCCAACCCAACATGTACCTTTGGAGACACCTGTAGAGCACCTTTATAATCACCCGTTTACGTTGTGACGTTTGGTAGCACACAAAGTGTTCGTCCGGCAAATGGGAGTTGCATAATCTCATAGTCATAGAAACATGTATAAGTCATGAAGAAAGCAATAGCAACATACTAAACGATCGGGTGCTAAGCTAATGGAATGGGTCATGTCAATCAGATCATTCACCTAATGATGTGATCCCGTTAATCAAATAACAATTCCTTGTTCATGGTTAGGAAACATAACCATCTTTGATTAATGAGCTAGTCAAGTAGAGGCATACTAGTGACACTCTGTTTGTCTATGTATTCACACATGTATTATGTTTCCGGTTAATACAATTCTAGCATGAATAATAAACATTTATCATGATATAAGGAAATAAATAATAACTTTATTATTGCCTCTAGGGCATATTTCCTTCAGTCTCCCACTTACACTAGAGTCAATAATCTAGATTACACAGTAATGATTCTAACACCCATGGAGCCTTGGTGCTGATCATGTTTTGCTCGTGGAAGAGGCTTAGTCAACGGGTCTGCAACATTCAGATCCGTTTGTATCTTGCAAATCTCTATGTCTCCCACCTGGACTAGATCCCGGATGGAATTGAAGCGTCTCTTGATGTGCTTGGTTCTCTTGTGAAATCTGGATTCCTTTGCCAAGGCAATTGCACCAGTATTGTCACAAAAGATTTTCATTGGACCCGATGCACGAGGTATGACACCTAGACCGGATATGAACTCCTTCATCCAGACTCCTTCATTTGCTGCTTCCGAAGCAGCTATGTACTCCGCTTCACATGTAGATCCCGCTACAACGCTTTGTTTAGAACTGCACCAACTGACAGCTCCACCATTCAATATAAATATGTATCCAGTTTGTGACTTAGAGTCATCCGGATCAGTGTCAAAGCTTGCATCGACGTAGCCATTTACGACAAGCTCTTTGTCACCTCCATAAACGAGAAACATATCCTTAGTCCTTTTCAGGTATTTCAGGATGTTCTTGACCGCTATCTAGTGATCCACTCCTGGATTACTTTGGTACCTCCCTGCTAAACTAATAGCAAGGCACACATTAGGTCTGGTACACAACATTGCATACATGATAGAACCTATGGCTGAGGCATAGGGAATGACTTTCATTTTCTCTCTATCTTCTGCAGTGGTCGGGCATTGAGTCTTGCTCAACTTCACACCTTGTAACACAGGCAAGAACCCTTTCTTTGCTTGATCCATTTTGAACTTCTTCAAAAACTTTGTCAAGGTATGTGCTTTGTGAAAGTCCAATTAAGCGTCTTGATCTATCTCTATAGATCTTAATGCCTAATATGTAAGCAGCTTCACCGAGGTCTTTCATTGAAAAACTCTTATTCAAGTATCCCTTTATGCTATCCAGAAATTCTATATCATTTCCAATTAGTAATACGTCATCCACATATAATACCAGAAATGCTACAGAGCTCCCACTCACTTTCTTGTAAATACAGGCTTCTCCAAAAGTCTGTATAAAACCAAATGCTTTGATCACACTATCAAAGCGTTTATTCCAACTCCGAGAGGCTTGCACCAGTCCATAAATGGATCGCTGGAGCTTGCACACTTTGTTAGCTCCCTTTGGATCAACAAAACCTTCTGGTTGCATCATATACAACTCTTCTTCCAGAAATCCATTCAGGAATGCAGTTTTGACATCCATCTGCCAAATTTCATAATCATAAAATGCGGCAATTGCTAACATGATTCGGACAGACTTAAGCATCGCTACGGGTGAGAAGGTCTCATCATAGTCAATTCCTTGAACTTGCCGAAAACCTTTTGCGACAAGTCGAGCTTTGTAGACAGTAATATTACCGTCAGCGTCAGTCTTCTTCTTGAAGATCCATTTATTCTCAATTGCTTGCCGATCATCGGGCAAGTGAACCAAAGTCCATACTTTGTTCTCATACATGGATCCCATCTCAGATTTCATGGCTTCAAGCCATTTTGCGGAATCTGGGCTCACCATCACTTCTTCATAGTTCGTAGGTTCATCATGATCTAGTAGCATGACTTCCATAACAGGATTACCGTACCACTCTGGCGCGGATCTCACTCTGGTTGATCTACGAGGTTCAGTAGTATCTTGTTCTGAAGTTTCATGATCATCATCATTAGCTTCCTCACTGACTGGTGTTGGTGTCATTGAAACAGTTTTCTGTGATGCACTACTTTCCAATAAGGGAGCAGGTACAGTTACCTCGTCAAGTTCTACTTTCCTCCCACTCACTTCTTTTGAGAGAAACTCCTTCTCCAGAAAGTTTTCGAACTTAGCAACAAAAGTCTTGCCTTCGGATCTGTGATAGAAGGTGTATCCAATAGTATCCTTTGGATATCCTATGAAGACACACTTCTCCGATTTGGGTTCGAGCTTATCAGGTTGAAGCTTTTTCACATCAGCATCGCAGCCCCAAACTTTCAGAAACGACAACTTTGGTTTCTTGCCAAACATAGTTCATAAGGCGTCGTCTCAACGGATTTTGATGGTGCCCTATTTAACGTGAATGCGGACGTCTCCAAAGCATAACCCCAAAATGATAGCGGTAAATCTGTAAGAGACATCATAGATTGCACCATATCTAGTAAAGTACGATTACGACGTTCGGACACACCATTGCACTATGGTGTTCTGGGTGGCTTGAGTTGCGAAACTATTCCGCATTGTTTCAAATGTACACCAAACTCGTAACTCAAATATTCTCCTCCATGATCAGATCGTAGAAACTTTATTTTCTTGTTACGATGATTTTCAACTTCACTCTGAAATTCTTTGAACTTTTCAGACATTTCAGACTTATGTTTCATTAAGTAGATATACCCATATCTGCTTAAGTCATTTGTGAAGGTGAGAAAATAACGATATCCGCCACGAGCCTCAATATTCATCGGACCACATACATCTGTATGTATGATTTCCAACAAATCTGTTGCTCTCTCCATAGTACCGGAGAACGGTGTTTTAGTCATCTTGCCCATGAGGCACGGTTCGCAAGTACCAAGTGATTCATAAACAAGTGGTTCCAAAAGTCCATCAGTATGGAGTTTCTTCATGCGCTTTACACCGATATGACCTAAACGACAGTGCCACAAATAAGTTGCACTATCATTATCAACTCTGCATCTTTTGGCTTCAACACTATGAATATGTGTGTCACTACTATTGAGATTCAACAAAAATAGACCACTCTTTAAGGGTGCATGACCATAAAAGATATTACTCATATAAATAGAACAACCATTATTCTCAGATTTAAATGAATAACCGTCTCGCATCAAACAAGATCCAAATATAATGTTCATGCTTAACACTGGAACCAAATAACAATTATTTAGGTCTAATATTAATCCCGAAGGTAGATGTAGAGGTAGCGTGCCGACTGCGATCACATCGACTTTGGAACCATTTCCCACACGCATCGTCACCTCGTCCTTAGCCAATCTTTGCTTAATCCGTAGTCCCTATTTCGAGTTGCAAATATTAGCAACAGAACAAGTATCAAATACCCAGGTGCGACTGCGAGCATTAGTAAGGTACACATCAATAACATGTATATCACATATACCTTTGTTCACCTTGCCATCCTTCTTATCCGCCAAATACTTGGGGCAGTTCCTCTTCCAATGACTAGTCTGCTTGCAGTAGAAGCACTCAGTTTCATGCTTAGGTCCAGGTTTGGGTTTCTTCTCTTGAGCAGCAACTTGCTTGCCGTTCTTTTTGAAGTTCCCCCTCTTCTTCCCTTTGCCCTTTTTCTTGAAAATAGTGGTCTTGTTGACCATCAACACTTGATGCTCCTTCTTGATTTCTACCTCCGCAGCTTTCAACATTGCGAAGAGCTCGGGAATAGTCTTATTCATCCCTTGCATATTATAGTTCATCATGAAGCTCTTGTAGCTTAGTGGCAGTGATTGGAGAATTCTGTCAATGACGCAATCATCTGGAAGATTAACTCCCAATTGAATCAAGTGATTATTATACCCAGACATTTTGAGTATATGCTCACTGACAGAACTGTTCTCCTCCATCTTGCAGCTATAGAACTTATTGGAGACTTCATATCTCTCAATCCGGGCATTTGCTTGAAATATTAACTTCAACTCCTGAAACATCTCATATGCTACATGACGTTCAAAATGTCGTTGAAGTCCCGATTCTAAGCCGTAAAGCATGGCACACTGAACTATCGAGTAGTCATCAGCTTTGCTCTGCCAGACGTTCATAACATCTGGTGTTGCTCTAGCAGCAGGCCTGGCACCCAGCGGTGCTTCCAGGACGTAATTCTTCTGTGCAGCAATGAGGATAATCCTCAAGTTACGGACCTAGTCCGTGTAATTGCTACCATCATCTTTCAACTTTGCTTTCTCAAGGAACGCATTAAAATTCAACGGAACAACATCACGAGCCATCTATCTACAATCAAGCATAAATAAGCAAGATACTATCAGGTACTAAGTTTCATGCTAAATTTAGGTTCAATTAATTTACTTAAAGAACTCCCACTTAGATAGACATCCCTCTAATCCTCTAAGTGATTATGTGATCCAAATCAACTAAACCATGTCCGATCATCACGTGAGATGGAGTAGTTTCATTGGTGAACATCACTATGTTGATCATATCTACTATATGATTCACGCTCGACCTTTCGGTCTCCGTGTTCCGAGGCCATATCTGTATATGCTTGGCTCGTCAAGTATAACCTGAGTATTCCGCGTGTGCAACTGTTTTGCACCCGTTGTATTTGAACGTAGAGCCTATCACACCCGATCATCACGTGGTGTCTCAGCACGAAGAACTTTCGCAACGGTGCATACTCAGGGAGAACACTTCTTGATAATTAGTGAGAGATCATCTTATAATGCTACCGTCAATCAAAGCAAGATAAGATGCATAAAAGATAAACATCACATGCAATCAATATAAGTGATATTATATGGCCATCATCATCTTGTGCTTGTGATCTCTATCTTCGAAGCACCATCGTGATCACCATCGTCACCGGCGCGACACCTTGATCTCCATCGTAGCATCGTTGTCGTCTCGCCAATCTTATGCTTCCACGACTATCGCTACCGCTTAGTGATAAAGTAAAGCATTACAGCGCGATTGCATTGCATACAATAAAGCGACAACTATATGGCTCCTGCCAGTTGCCGGTAACTCGGTTACAAAACATGATCATCTCATACAATAAAATTTAGCATCATGTCTTGACCATATCACATCACAACATGCCCTGCAAAACCAAGTTAGACGTCCTCTACTTTGTTGTTGCAAGTTTTACGTGGCTGCTACGGGCTCAAGCAAGAACCAATCTTACCTACGCATCAAGACCACAACGATAGTTTGTCAAGTTGGTGTTGTTTTAACCTTCGCAAGGACCGGGCGTAGCCACACTCGGTTCAACTAAAGTTGGAGAAACTGTCACCCGCAAGCCACCTATGTGCAAAGCACGTCGGGAGAACCGATCTCGCGTAAGCGTACGCGTAATGTCGGTCCGGGCCGCTTCGTCCAACAATACCGCCGAACCAAAGTATGACATGCTGGTAAGCAGTATGACTTATATCGCCCACAACTCACTTGTGTTCTACTCATGCATATGACATCAACATATAAAACCTAGGCTCGGATGCCACTGTTGGGGAATGTAGTAATTTCAAAAAAATTCCTACGCACACGCAAGATCATGGTGATGCATAGCAACGAGAGGGGAGAGTGTGATCTACGTACCCTTGTAGATCGACAACGGAAGCGTTTGGTTGATGTAGTCGTACGTCTCCACGGCTCGACCGATCAAGCACCGAAACTACGACACCTCCGAGTTCTAGCACACGTTCAGCTCGATGACGATCCCCGTACTCCGATCCAGCAAAGTGTCGGGGAAGAGTTCCGTCAGCACGACGGCGTGGTGATGATCTTGATGCACTACCGTCGCAGGGCATCGCCTAAGCACCGCTACAATATTATCGAGGACTATGGTGGAAGGGGGCACCGCACATGGCTAAGAATATGATCACGTGGATCAACTTGTGTGTCAAAGGGTGCACCCTGCCCCCATATATAAAGGACCAAGGGGAGGAGGCCGGCCGGCCCTCTATGGCGCGCCAAGGAGGAGTCCTCCTCCTTGTAGGAGTAGGACTCCTACTAGGAGGGGGAAAGAAGTGGGGAGGGAGAGGGAA
>NC_041382.1:429569146-429600108 GCF_002162155.2 Triticum dicoccoides
GAAATCACCCGGAACACTTCCGGTGTCCGAATAAAGCCGTCCAATGAATCAATCTTTATGTATTGACCATTTCGAGACTTCTCGTCATGTCCGTGATCACATCCGGGACTCTGAACTAACTTCGGTACATCAAAACTCATAAACTCATAATATAACTGTCATCGAAACCTTAAGCGTGCGGACCCTACGGGTTCGAGAACAATGTAGACATGACCGAGACACGTCTCCGGTCAATAACCAATAGTGGAACCTGGATGCTCATATTGGCTCCTACATATTCCACGAAGATCTTTATCGGTCAGACCGCATAACAACATACGTTGTTCCCTTTGTCATTGGTATGTTACTTGCCCAAGATTCGATCATCGGTATCTCAATACCTAGTTCAATCTCGTTACCGGCAAGTCTCTTTACTCGTTCCGTAATAGATCATCTCGCAACTAACTCATTAGTTTCAATGCTTGCAAGGCTTATGTGATGTGCATTACCGAGTGGGCCCAGAGATACCTCTCCGACAATTGGAATGACAAATCCTAATCTCGAAATACGCCAACCCAACATGTACCTTTGGAGACACCTGTAGAGCACCTTTATAATCACCCATTTACGTTGTGACATTTGGTAGCACACAAAGTGTTCGTCCGGCAAACGGGAGTTGCATAATCTCATAGTCATAGGAACATGTATAAGTCATGAAGAAAGCAATAGCAACATACTAAACAATCGGGTGCTAAGCTAATGGAATGGGTCATGTCAATCAGATCATTCACCTAATGATGTGATCCCGTTAATCAAATAACAACTCCTTGTTCATGGTTAGGAAACATAACCATCTTTGATTAACGAGCTAGTCAAGTAGAGGCATACTAGTGACACTCTGTTTGTCTATGTATTCACACATGGATTATGTTTTCGGTTAATACAATTCTAGCATGAACAATAAACATTTATCATGATATAAGGAAATAAATAATAACTTTATTATTGCCTCTAGGGCATATTTCCTTCACAAGGTTCGGTAGTAACTTGATCTGAAGTTTCATGATCATCATCATCAGCTTCCTCACTAATTGGTGTAGGGATCACTGGAACTGATTTCTGTGATGAACTACTTTCCAATTTGGGAGAAGATACAATTACCTCATCAAGTTCTACTTTCCTCCCACTCACTTATTTCGAGATAAACTCCTTCTCTAGAAAGGATCCATTCTTAGCAACAAATATCTTGCCTTCGGATCTGTGATAGAAGGTGTACCCAACAGTTTCCTTTGGGTATCCTATGAAGACACATTTATCCGATTTGGGTTCGAGCTTATCAGGTTGAAGCCTTTTCACATAAGCATTGCAACCCTAAACTTTAAGAAACGACAGCTCAGGTTTCTTGCTAAACCATAGTTCATATGGTGTTATCTCAACGGATTTAGATGTTGCCCTATTTAACGTGAATGCAGTTGTCTCTAAAGCATAACCCCAAAACGATAGCGGTAAGTCGGTAAGAGACATCATAGATCGCACCATATCTAATAAAGTATGGTTATGACGTTCGGACACACCATTACGCTGTGGTGTTCCAGGTGGCGTGAGTTGTGAAACTATTCCACATTGTTTCAAATGAAGACCAAACTCATAACTCAAATATTCACCACCACGATCAGATCGTAGAAACTTTATTTTCTTGTTACAACAATGATTTTCTACTTCACTCTGAAATTCTTTGAACTTTTCAAATGTTTCTGACTTATGTTTCATTAAGTAGATATACCCATATCTGCTCAAATCATTTGTGAAGGTTAGAAAATAATGTTACCCACCGCGAGCCTCAATACTCATTGGACCGCATACATCAGTATGTATTATTTCCAACAAGTCAGTTGCTCGCTCCATTGTTCCGGAGAACAGAGTCTTAGTCATCTTGCCCATGAGGCATGGTTCACAAGCATCAAGTGATTCCAAAAGCCCATCAGCATGGAGTTTTTTCATGCGCTTTACATCAATATGACCTAAATGGTGGTGCCACAAATAAGTTGCACTATCATTATTTACTTTGCATCTTTTGGCTTCAGTATTATGAATATGTGTATCACTACAATCGAGATTCAACAAAAATATACCAATCATCAAGGTTGCATGACCATAAAAGGTATTACTCATGTAAATAGAACAACCATTATTATCTGATTTAAATGAATAACCATCTCGCATCAAACAAGATCCAGATATAATATTCATGCTCAACGCTGGCACCAAATAACAATTATTTAGGTCTAAAACTAATCCCGACGGTAGATGTAGAGGTAGCGTGCCGACAGTGATCACATCGACTTTGGAACCATTTCCCATGCGCATCATCACCTCGTCCTTAGCCAATCTTTTTTTAATCCGTAGACCATGTTTTGAGTTGCAAATATGAGCAACAGAACGAGTATCAAATACCTAGGTGTACTACAAGCATTAGTAAGGTACACATCAATAACATGTATATCAAATATACGTTTCAATTTGCCATCCTTCTTATCCGCCAAATACTTGGGGTAGTTTCGCTTCCAGTGACCAATCCCTTTGCAGTAGAAGCACTCAGTTTAAGGCTTAGGTCCAGACATGGGCTTCTTCCCTTGAGCAACAACTTGTTTGCTATTCTTCTTGAAGTCCCCCTTCTTCCCTTTGCCCTTTTTCTTGAAACTGGTGGTCTTGTTAACCATCAACACTTGATGCTCCTTCTTGATTTCTACCTCCATAGTCTTTAGCATTGTGAAGAGCTCGGGAATTGTCTTTTACATCCCTTGCATATTACAGTTCATCATGAAGTCTTTATAGCTTGGTGGCAAGGATTGAAGAACTCTGTCAATGACACTATCATCAGGAAGATTAACTCCCAGCTGAGTCAAGTGGTTATGGTACCCGGACATTCTGAGTATGTGTTCACTGACAGAACTATTCTCCTCCATCTTGCAGCTATAGAACTTGTTGGAGACTTCATATCTCTCAACTCGGGCATTTGCTTGAAATATTAACTTCAACTCCTGGAACATCTCATATGCTCCATGACGTTCAAAACGTCTTTGAAGTCCCGATTCTAAGCCGTAAAGCATGGCACCCTGAACTATCGAGTAGTCATCAGCTTTGCTTTGCCAGACGTTCATAACGTCTGGAGTTGCTCCTGCAGCGAGTCTTGCACCTAGCGGTGCTTCCAGGACGTAATTCTTCTATGCAGCAATGAGGATAATCTTCAAGTTATGGACCCAGTCTGTGTAGTTGCTACCATCATCTTTCAACTTAGCTTTTTCTAGGAACGTATTAATATTCAAGGGAACGGTAGCACGGGTCATTGATCTACAACAACATAGATATGCAAAAACTATAGGTACTAAGTTCATGATAAATTAAAGTTCAATTAATCATATTACTAAAGAACTCCCACTTAGATAGACATCCCTCGAGTCATCTAAATGATCACGTGATCATATCAACTAAACCATGTCTGATCATCACGTGAGATGGAGTAGTTTTCAATGGTGAACATCACTATGTTGATCATATCTACTATATGATTCACGTTCGACCTTTCGGTCTCAGTGTTCCGAGACCATATCTGCATATGCTAGGCTCATCAAGTTTAACCCGAGTATTCTGCACGTGCAAAACTGGCTTGCACCCATTGTATGTGAACGTAGAGCTTATCACACCCGATCATCATGTGGTATCTCGGCACGACGAACTGTAGCAATGGTGCATACTCAGGGAGAACACTTGTACCTTGAAATTTAGTGAGGAATCATCTTATAATGCTACCGCCGTACTAAGCAAAATAAGATGCATAAAGGATAAACATCACATGCAATCAAAATATGTGACATGATATGGCATCATCATCTTGTGTCTTTGATCTCCATCTCCAAAGCACCGTCATGATCTCCATCATCACCGTCTTGACACGTTGATCTTCATTGTAGCGTCGTTGTCGTCTCATCAACTATTGCTTCTACGACTATCACTACCGCTTAGTGATAAAGTAAAGCAATTACATGGCGATTGCATTTCATACAATAAAGCGACAACCATAAGGCTCCTGCCAGTTGCCAATAACTTTTACAAAACATGATCATCTCATACAACAATTTATATCTCATCACGTCTTGACCATATCACATCACAACATGCCATGCAAAAACAAGTTAGACGTCCTCTACTTTGTTGTTGCAAGTTTTACGTGGATGTTACGGGCTTCTAGCAAGAATTGTTCTTACCTACGCATAAAAACCACAACGATTTTTCATCAAGTGTGTTATTTTAACCTTCAACAAGGACCGGCCGTAGTCAAACTCGATTCAACTGAAGTTGGAGAAAGAGACACCTGCCAGCCACCTGTGTGCAAAGCACATCGGTAGAACCAGTCTCATGAACGTGGTCATGTAATGTCGGTCCCAGCCGCTTCATCCAACAATACCGTGAATCAAAGTAAGACGTTGGTGGTAAGGAGTATGACTATTATCGCCCACAACTCTTTGTGTTCTACTTGTGCATATCATCTACGCATAGACCTGACTCGGATGCCACTGTTGGGGAACGTAGCATACAATTTCAAAAAAATTCCAACAATCACGCAAGATCTATCTAGGAGATGCATAGCAACGAGAGGGGGAGAGTGTGTCCACGTACCCTCGTAGACCGAAAGCGGAAGCATTATGTTAATGCGGTTGATGTAGTCGAACGTCTTCACGATCCAACCGATCCAAGTGCCGAACGTATAGCACCTCCGTGTTCAGCACACGTTCAGCTCGATGACGTCCCTCGAGCTCTTTATCCAGTAGAGGGTCGAGGGAGAGTTATGATAGCAAGACGGTATGGTGACGCTGATGGTGATGTGATCCATTCAGGGCTTCGCCTAAGCACTACGGCAATATGACCGGAGGAGTAAACTTTGGTGGGGAGCACCGCACACGGCTAAGAAACAACTTCTATTCCTTTGGGGTGCCCCTACCCACGTATATAAAGGAGGGGGAGCCGGCCCAAGGGGGGGGACCAAGAGTGGGGAGTCCTACTAGGACTACGTTCCTAGTAGGATTTGGCCCCCTTTCCTTCCAATGGAGAGGGGGAAAGGGGAAAGGAGGGAGAAGGAGAAGGAACGAGGGGGGCCATTCCCCCTCCCCTTGTCCAATTAGGATTGGGCAAGGGGGCGCGCGCCACCTCCCGTGGCCTGCCTCCTCTCCTCCACTATGGCCCATTAGGCCCATTAACTTTCCTGGGGGTTCTGGTAGCCTCCCGATACTCCGAAAAATCCCCGAACCTTATGGGAACCATTCCGGTGTCCGTATATAACCTTCCAATATATCAATCGTTACTTCTCGACCATTTCGAGACTTCTCGTCATGTCCGTGATCTCATCCGAGTTTCCGAACAAACTTTGGTCACCAAAACACATAACTCATAATACAAATCATCATTAAATGTTAAGCGTGCGGACCCTATGGGTTCGAGAACTATGTAGACATGACCGAGACACATCTCCGGTCAATAACCAATAATGGAACCTGGATGCTCATTTTGGTTCCTACATATTCTACGAAGATCTTTATCGGTCAAACCGCATAACAATATACGTCATTCCCTTTCTCATTGGCATGTTACTTGCCCGAGATTCGATCGTCAATATCCTCATACCTAGTTCAATCTCATTACCGACAATTCTCTTTACTCGTTTCGTAATGCATCATCGTGCAACTAACTCATTAGTCACATTTCTTGCAAGGCTTATAGTGATGTGCATTACCGATAGGGCCCAGAGATACCTCTCTGATACTCGGAGTGTCAAATCCTAATCTCGATCTATGCCAACTCAACAAACACCATCAGAGACACCTGTAGAGCATCTTTATAATCACCCAGTTACATTGTGACGTTTGATAGCACACAAGGTGTTCCTTCGGTATTCGGGGAGTTGCACAATCTCATAGTCATAGGAATATGTATAAGTCATGAAGAAAGCAATAGAAATAAAACTAAATGATCATAATGCTAAGCTAACATATGGGTCTTGTCCATCACATCATGCTCTAATGATGTGATCCCGTCCATCAAATGACAACACATGTCTATGGTCAGGAAACTTAACCATCTTTGATTAATGAGTTAGTCAAGCAGAGGCATACTAGGGACACTCTGTTTGTCTATGTATTCACACATGTACTAAGTTACCGGTTAATACAATTATAGCATGAATAATAAACATTTATCATGATATAAGGAAATATAAATAACAACTTTATTATTGCCTCTAGGGCATATTTCCTTCAGTGCATTCATAGCCCTTGTCTTCGCGGCTTCAGCCCTGTGGAGAATCCAACCTCAATGGCATTGATACGTCTGCAATGTATCTATAATTTGTTATTTTTACATGCTATTATAGTATCAACCTTGGATGTTTTAAATGCAATTATATATCAATTTTTGGGACTAACCTATTAACTCAATGCTAAAGTGCGAGTTGCTATTTTGTGCCTATTTTTGGTTTTCCAGGAAATCAGTACCAAAACCAGTCCAAATGCTATGAAACTTTTTGATGATTTTTTTCTGGACATATGAGACACTAGAAGCTTCGGGAGGAAGTCAGAAGGCGAAGTAGGTGGCCACGAGTCACCAAGGCGTGCCTTGGTGCCTCATGGTCCCCTCGTTGCTCTGTTTGACCTAATTCTGCCTCTATAAATTCTATTAAATCAGGAAACCAACAGAGGTCCAGCCAAAACACTTTTTCCACCACCGCAAGCTTCTATTCACACGAGATCCTAGCTGGAGGCCTTTTCTGCTACTCTGCCGGGGGGATCAATCACGGAGGGCTTCTACATCAACCTTGCTGCCCCTCCGATGATGTGTGATTAGTTTACTACAGACCTAAGAGTCCATAGCTAGTAGCTAGATGGTTTCTTCTCTCTCTTTGATCTTCAATTCAATGTTCTCCTCGATGTTCTTGGAGATCTATTCGATGTAATTCTTTTTGCGGTGCATTTGTTAGGATCCAACGAATTGTGGGTTTATGATCAGATTATCCAAGAATATTATTTGAGTCTTCTCTAAACTCTTTTATGCATGATTGTTATAGCTTTGTATTTATCTCCGATCTATCCATTTGGTTTGGCCAACTAGATTGATTTATCTTGCAATAGGAGAGGTGCTTTGTGATGGGTTCGATCTTGCGGTGCTCAATCCCAGTTACAGAAGGGGGCATGACACGTATTTCTATCATTTCCATTAAGGATAAAATGATGGGGTTTATTCATATTGATTGGATTTACTTTGTCTACATCATGTCATCTTGCTTAAGGCGTTACTCTGTTCTTTATGAACTTAATACTCTAGATTCATGCTGGATAGCGATCGATGTGTGGAGTAATAGTAGTAGATGCCGGAAGGAGTTGATCTACTTGTCTTGGATGTGATGCCTATATACATGATTATTGCCTTGGATATCGTCATTATTTTTCTCTTTTCTGTCGATTGCCCAACAGTAATTTGTTTACCCATCGTATGCCATGTTCAAGAGAGAATTCTCTAGTGAATACTATGTCCCCTGGGTCTATCTTTATCATATATTAAAATCCAAAAATACTTTGCTACAATTTTATTTAATTTATTTTATGTTGTGTTTTTATCTATCTATCACTACGAGATTTAATCCTTGCAATTAACCGCCAAGGGATTGACAACCCCTTGTTTGCATTGGGTGCAAGTATTTGTTATTTTTTGTGCATGTATTGCTAACGAGGTGTTGCATGGTTCTCATACTAGATTGATAACCTTGGTTCTTAACTGAGGTAAATAGTTATCTCCATTGTACTACATCATCCTCCCCTCTTCGTGGAAATCCGAACGCATCCCACAACTAGGAGGAAGAATTTCTGGTGCTGTTGCCGGGGAGGATTCACGTCAAGATAGCCTCCCGTTAACTTGCCAATTTTTGGCGCTGCTGCCGGGGAGACATCATCAACATCTATCAAGTACAATCGCATAAACTTTCATCTCCTTTCATTTACTTTAGTTTGCCATTCGCCTCTTGTTTTCATCTCCCCCACTTATAAAATGTTTTTACAAAAACAAAAAAATATTTTCCATTTTACTTTTTATTTGTGTGCTTGTTTGCTTGCTTTGGCGCGATGTCTCAAGAAAATACTAAGTTGTGTGATTTCTCCAATACTAATAATTATTATTTTATGAGTACCCCGATTGCTCCTCCCGCCACTAGTGTGGAGTCTTGTGATATTAGTGCCGCTTTGCTAAATCTTGTTATGAAAGAACAATTTTCTGGTTACCACTAGGTAAATCTTGTTATGAAAGAATAATTTTCTGGTAGTCCTAATGAAGATGTTGCATCCCATCTTAATACTTTTGAGGATTTGTGTGATATGCAAATGAAAAAAATATGTGGATAATGATATTGTCAAAGTAAAATTATTTTCATTCTCACTACGAGATCGTGCTAAAACTTGGTTTTCATCCTTGCCATGAAATAGTATTGATTCTTGGGTTAAGTGTAAGGATGCTTTTATTGCCAAGTATTTTCCTCCCAGGAAAATATTTCTCTTAGAAACCAAATTATGACTTTTAAGCAACTTGAGCATGAACATGTTGCCCAATCCTGGGAGGGGATGAAATTAATGATAAGAAATTTCCCTACTCATGACTTAAGTTTATGGATGATCATACAATTTTTTATGTGGGATTGAACTTTGTTTCTGGAAATCTTTTAGATTCTGCTGCGGGTGGTACCTTTATGGAAATCACATAAGGAGAAGCTACCAAATTTCTTGATAATATTATGGTAAATTATTCACAATGGCATATTGAAAGAACTCCTACTAGTAAAAAACTGAAATCTATTGAAGAAATTAGTACTTTGAGTGATAAAGTAGATGCGCTTATGAAAATGGTCGCTAGTAAAGAGTGCTCATATTGATCCTAATGGTGTGCCATTGTCTACTTTGGTTGAGAAAAATAATGATCCCGTAGATGTGAATTTTGTCCCACGAAACACTTTCAATAGAATGCTTATAGAGGTAATTTTAATCCTAGGTCGTTTCCTGGAAATTCTTCTAATAATTATGGCAATTACATCCACCAAGGAGTTGGAAGGGGTTCTTACAACCAGTGGGCTCTGATACCAACTTGTGATGCCCCCGACTTAATCGTGCACTAATCATACACGCAAATGCTCATGATCAAGATCAGAGACTCACGGGAAGATATCACAACACGACTCTAGACACAAATTCAAACAAAGAAACAATATATTACAAGCGAGGGTCGTAAGACCCGATATTACATCAAGAGTTAGTCCTGTCTACAAACAATTACAAAGGTGCCTTAAGAATGCAAAAAAAACAACGACCCTAAATCGGAAAGGCGCATGCCTCCTGCCTGGGAACTCCGAACTACTCCTGGTCGTATATCTCCACGTAGTAGCCAAGCTCGGGATCCTCTAGTTTCTGGGCTCCATCATCTGATCAAAACATCCGGGAAGAAGAAGAGAGGTAGCAAAGCAACCTTGAGTACTCATCCAAAGTACTCCCAAGACTTACATCAAAACTATGCTAAGTATGCATCGGTGTCAAAGGAATGGGGCTATATCTTTGGACTAAACGACAGAAATGCTAGAATAGAGGGGAAAGCCTATCCTAGGAAAGACTAATCATCTGCGGCCATCATCTTGCGCAGTAGAAGAGAGGACCTTCTATATAATACTTAGCAACATGTTTATATCAACAATGCTCAGAGATCCTTCCTCGACTACCCTGCAAGAAAGTGACCCTAAAGCAGAACATCATTAAGTTTCAATATACCCCCTCTGTCCGAAAATACTTGTCATCAAAATGGATAAAAAGAGATGCATCTAGAACTAAAATACATCTAGATACACCCCCTTTTATCCATTTTGATGACAAGTATTTCCTGACAGAGGAAGTAGTAACCAATTCTAGTTGTAGTAGATCAGGATACAACTCCAAGCGTCCTGTTACTATGGACATCACTATTCGAATAGATTACTTCCCTACAGGGTTGCACCAACTTACCCAACATGCTCGATTAACTCCGGCCAGACACACTTTTCCTGGTCATGCCCGGCCTTGGCTAATCGACCTGCCGTAGTCCTACCTAGGCTCAACAGAGAAGCCAACACGTCGGTCCAAACCCTAAGCACTCAGGGATCCAGGCACATCGCCCTTTGCACTCCTGCACGTTGCATACTGATACGTCTCCGTCGTATATAATTTCCAAACACTTTTGCTCTTGTTTTGGACTCTAATTTGCATGATTTGAATGAAACTAACCCAGATTGACGCTGTTTTCTGCAGAACTACCATGGTGTTGTTCTTTGTGCAAAAAATAAAAGTTCACGGAATTGGACGAAACTTTTTGGAGAATTGTTTTGGAATAAAAGAAAAATATTGGAGCAAAGACCCACTAGAGGGGGCCCCCTGCTGCCCACTAGGCACCAGGGTACACCACCCCCTCTAGCGCACCCTGGTGGATAGTGGGCCCCACGAGGCTCCGCTGACCCTAATCGGGATACTATAAATTCCTATTTCCCAAGAAAAAAAATAAAAGAGGAAGTTTCATCACATTTTACGATACGGAGTCGCCGCCGCCTCTTGTTCTTCATCGGGAGGCCAGATCTGGAGTCCGTTCGGGGCTCCGGAGAGGGGGGTTTTCTTTCTTCGTCATCATCAACCATCCTCCATCACCAATTTCATTATACCCACCACCCAGAGTGAGTAATTTCTTCGTAGGCTTGCTGGACAGTGATGGGTTGGATGAGATTCATCATGTAATCGAGTTAGTTTTGTTAGGGCTTGATCCCTTGTATCTACTATGTTCTAAGATTGATGTTTCTATGACTTTGCTATGCTTAATGCTTGTCACTAGGGCCCGAGTGCCATGATTTCAGATCTGAACCGTTTATGTTTGCACCAATATATTTGTGTTGTTGATCCGATCTTGCAAGTTATATGCACCTATTATGTGTTATGATCCACATACCCCAAGGTGAAAATAATTGGGATTCCTTCCGGTGATTACCGTAGTTTGAGGAGTTCATGTATTCACTATGTGTTAATGCTTTGTTCCGGTTCTATATTAAAAGGAGGCTTAATATCCCTTAGTTTCCTTATGGACCCTGCTACCACGGGAGTGTAGGACAAAAGATTTCATGCAAGTTCTTTTCCATAAGCACATATGACTATTTACAAAATACATGCCTACATTACATTGATGAATTGGAGCTAGTTCTGTGTCGCCCTAGGTTATGACTGGTACATGATAAATATTATCCAACATTATCACCGATCCAATGCCTATGAGTTTTACACATATTGTTCTTGCTAAGTTACTACTGTTGCTGCTACTATCACAATTACTATAAAACTACTGCTACTAGTGTTACCGTTACCGTTACTATTATTGCTACTACTATCAATGTATCATACAACTGTGCTACAGATCACTCCACTGTAGATATTTAGTCTCCAGGTGTGGTTGAATTGATAACTCAACTGCTAATACTTACAAGTATTCTTTGGCTCCCCTTGTGTTGAATTAATAAATTTGGGTTGAATACTGTACCCTCAAAAACTGTTGTGATTCCCTATACTTTTGGGTTATCAAGACATTTTTCTGGCGTCATGGCTGGGGAGCATAGCTATATTTGTTAAGTCACTTTGGATATATATATATATATATTGATCGCTATGAAGAATCTTAAGGATGATAGAACCAAGATCGTTCCCTCTAAGATGAGGGGAGGTAAGGAACTTTTATCTAGCTCTGCGCTTGATTCACCTTTTGCTTTGAGTAAGCTTGCAACACCACCACTGCTATTAATTCTGATACGTCACAAGTAATTGATGATGCTACTTCTGCTATGAATGATGCTAGTACTTTGCTTGATAAGAGTGTACCACTAGGTGAATTTCTTGATGAACAACTAGGGGCAACAGTATTATACCATATCTTAGCATCACCCTTTAACGAGAAAGCAAATACTTAAGGACATAGTAGTAGCAATTTTTTTCCTCATGAGCAAATAGGGTGGCTATATCATTTAATTTAGTAATATGTGCCACAACAGTTTCAGTTTCATAGCATGGAAAGGATCAGATTCAACCAAAGTAATTAACTATGGGTCGACAGAGAATTCATAATCCTTATCAGTAATCAAGATAGGTGAAGTAGCAAACTTATGATCATATTTCATTCTAGCATTCAAAGGTTTTTCTTTCAACTTGTGTAGTAATTTCTTAAGATCTTCTCTATCCTTACCAGCAAGAAAGTCCCTACCTACGTCTCCATCCATAACATAACCCTCGGGTATCTTAGGCAATACATATCTAGGAGAGCTAGGTCTAATAGGTGTTTCATAATTTTCAGTTTCGATAACTTCATCAGTTTAGTAATCTCATAAGTTTCAGCATTCTCAATTTCTTTAGCTCTAGCAAGTTGTTCATCAAGAAATTCACCTAGTGGTACACTCTTATCAAGCAAAGTACTAGCATCATTCATAGTAGAAGTAGCATCATCAATTACTTTGGTTGAATCTGATCCTTTCCATGGCTATGAAACTGAAACTGTTGTGGCACATCTTACTAAATTAAATGATATAGCCACCCTATTTGCTCATGAGGAAATTTTTTGCTACTACTATGTCCTTAAGTATTTGCTTTCTCGTTAAAGGGTGATGCTAAGATATGGTATAATACTGTTGCCCCTAGTTGTCTATGTAGTCCCCGGGATATGATTTATTACTTCTCTGAAAAATATTTTCCCGCTCATAAGAAACAAGCTGCCTTACAGGAAATATTTGACTTTGTGCAAATTGAAGAAGAGAGTCTCCCACAAGCTTGGGGGAGGCTTCTCCAATTACTCAATGCTTTGCCTGATCATCCACTTAAGAAAAATGAAATACTTGTAATCTTCTATAATGGACTAACAGATACTTCTAGGGACTACCTAGATAGTTGTGTTGGTTGTGTCTTCACTTTTTAGGGAATGAACTACTGAACAAGCTGAGGAACTATTGAATTATATATTGAAGAATGATAATGATTGGACACTTCCTGAACCACCGCCTAAACCCACTCCTAAGAAGAGGGGTATTTTATTTCTCAGTCCTAAAGATATGCAAGAAGCAAAGAAATGTTTGAAAAAAAGTATTAAAGATGAAGATGTTAAGAATTTACCACCTATTGAAGCAATACATGTTCCTGACACACCACCACAGGTGGTAGAGGTAAATTCTATTATAAAGTTTGATGAAGGTGACATTCCCTACAATAAATCTCCTAGTCTTATATGAATTTGACAATTACATTATTAAGCAAGATCATTTCAATGCAAATGTTATGAAACAATTGAAACGAAATGTTTACATGATTGATCACTTGAGTGACATGTTGTTTAGAATTGTTAATGATGTCAAAGGTGTTAGTAAACATGCTTCTATGGTCCAAAATCAGTTAGAACAAGTTGCTAAATCCCAAAGTGAAATGCTCAATGAAATGAATAATAATATGAATGATCATGCTGTTAGAGTAATGACTAGAGGAGGTAAAATGACTCAAGAGCCTCTTTATCCTGAAGGTCACCCTAAAAGAATTGGACAAGACTCTAAAAGAATTAATATTGATACACCTAGTCCTTCTAAAAAGAAAAGAAAAAGAAAAATGATAGGACTTTGCATATTTCTAGTGAACCCGACATAGAAAAACCTTCTGAAGATGATAATGATGTTTGTATTTCTGATGCTAAAACACAATCTGGTAATGAACATTCACCTAGTGATAATGATAATGACAATGATGATGCTCATGAAGATGCTCAACCAAATAATGATAAAGAATCCGACAATGATGTTGAAATAGAACCTGTTGTTGATCTTGATAACCCACCTCCTAAAAATATTATGATAAAAGAGACTTTGTTGCTAGAAAATATGGTAAAGAAAGAGGACCATGGGTTAGAAACCCATGCCCTTTTCCACCTAAAGCATCTAAGAAAAAGGATGAGGAAGAAATTGAACGCTTTGCTGAAATGCTTAGGCCAGTATTTTTGTGTACTCGCTTGACTGATATTTTAAAGATGGCACCCCTATGCTAAATATATGAAAGACATTGTCACTAATAAAACAAAAATGCCTGAAGCTGAAATCTTCACCATACTTGCAAACTACTCTTTTAAGGATGGAGTACCTAAGAAATTAGGAGATCCAGGAATACCACTATACCATGCTCCATTAAAACAAATTATGTCAAAACTGCTTTATGTGATTCAGGAGCTGGTGTTATGGTCATGCCTTTCTCTTTATACAAAATACTTGATTTTAATAAACTCACACCCACTGTACCATCCCAATTTTCAATTTGGATGTTAATCATTAGGTCATCATATGCATCCACGCTCTTTGCATTTTGAATTTGGTTCATTTGGCCATTTTGATCCTAGAGACCTTAAGAAACTCAAGGACCATTTGAGAGAGTTGGAGGTTTTCATAAAATTTCATTTTTCAATTTTCAAAAATTTATAAATTGGATCAAAGTGATTTTATTTGAAATTATTTTTCCAATTATTTCAAAATAAATAAATAATGAGAGAATATAATATTACTTCTTCAAAACAGAGGAAATAATGGAAATTTAATTTTGAATAAAAAATATTTTATTCGGTTAAAATAGGAAAACATTACATTTTTCCAACTGCATTTTAGCCCAGAAAAATGTTCACGTGGTCCTAAATATTAGTAGAGGACCGTGAAAATTATTTTTGGGATTTTAGGATTTTTATTTTATTTTATTTAGGATTTTTTTCCTTTTTGGCGATTTAAAAAAAACCTTCGACCGACTGGGCCGAAGCTCAGCAGGCCCGCACCGCTGTTGCCTTCCCTGCGCCCGAGTCGTGCCCGAGCCGGATTCCGGCGGGAGACCGGGAGCCACCCGCCGCCGCCGCTTGGCCCCTTGGCCAAGTCGGACCCCCCGGGGCCTCTAAATGCACCGCCGCCCCCCTCTCCTCAAGTTGCCGCCCTAGGCCGCCGCCGCCGCCTGCCGCATCGCGCCGCTCCCCACCGCCGTAGCCGCCGCCCGCTGCCATGACGGAACCGCCGTCCCGCCTCGCCAACCATGCCAGAGAACACCGCCATCGCCGCTGGCCGAACCCGCGAGAACCAGTAAAAACCGATCGGTTTTCTACGGTTTTTTCGGTTTTAGATTAGATCAGTTTTATTTATTTTATTTCGTTAATTAGCGAACGTTCACCCGATTTGCTCTTTTAATTAAGGAATTCATTCGTTAGTCTCTGTTAGTGGACGCTCGTCCGATAGATTTTTCTTTTTAGTTTAATTTCGGCCAGGGACCTATCCACGAATAGTTTTCTTACCGATTAGTCCCCGATCTTCAAATCTTCATTACTTTTTGCTCTTTTATCCAAATCCAGTGAAACCAGTGCAAAATCTTTGTCTTATTCCCCTCTATCCAGATAATCAACTTGAACATTATTTTGGAAATTTAAAATTTGGTTTCAAGCAAATTTGTATTTGAACTTCTTTTGATCGTAGTTTGAGTTTCGTAACTCCGATTCGACTGATTCTTTTTGCAAATCGAAGCTCTTCACTTGAACTTTCTGTTAAGATTTTTTTTTGGTTTTACCTTTGCATCTTATGCTTGAGTGATTATGTATTTCTATTGTTTGTTCACTATAGAATTTCCGGAGTGCGAGGCTTGCTACTACGAATCACTAGGGTTTTCCGATCGTGAGCAAGGCAAGTAACACTTTGATCATACTCCCTTTACTACCCAGTTTTTATGCATTAGTTTCGATTCTCAAACATTTCATGAGTAGGATGTGATAACATGTGGGTATTTGGGAAGTAGTTGATGAGGTAGGAACCTATTGTCTTATATTCAAACCCTGGGTGTTACTACGTTATGATTGCATTACTTTGCTATGCTCGTAGAAGTGGACTGGTTTGTGAGATTCATGAAAGATGTGAGAGTTATTTATAACTAAGTGAAATTTAAGGTGGCTACTTTAATACACAACTGGGTGGATTGGTTGTGGGCACCTGGGGAATCCAGTGTTGTCCAAGGAGATCCTGGGTACCCGTGTGATCCTCCTATGGAATGCCACCCAGGCTCAAAGTGATCATAAGATTATTCATGATAGAAACTTCTGTGTGCAGCCACAAGCCATTATGGGTTCTCGCATAGTTGTGTGAGTTGTGGGAATCCTTTCCATGATGGGCTAGCAGATGTAGGGGAATTGTAGGTGTACCGACCTATCTATCGGTTAAGGTGACCTCTTCGGAAAGACTGTGTCTTGGTCATCCGTTTCTCAAACATCAGGCAGTGCGAGAAATACAATGGAGGAGATCGAGTCTTGTGGGGAAAAGTGCACAAACCTTTGCAGAGTGTATAAACTAATCATGGTTAGCCGTGTCCCCGGTTATGGACGTCTTGAGTATCTGGTACTTGACTTATTAATGTTGATCTCATCACTCTAGTTAATGAATTTGTTGGTTATAATTATTATTTTGGGATTGAGTTGGAGGTACCTTCTCAATAATTTCATTAGACTTGTAGTTAAATAAAATATATTCCTTTGTTGTAGGGAAAAATTAGCTTTATGCAAATGATAACTGTAGAGCCTCCACCAGCCAAATATGCATGTAGTGATAGCTATTATTTGTTCATTTGCTCTGTGGTGTTATCTTGCCAGCACATTCCATGTGCTGACCTACACGGCTGCAACGTATCATGTTGCAGAATTTTCAAACGAAGAGTAAGGTGCGATAGGTCGTTGTCATGCACTCAGTTTTGCCGTGGAGTTGGATGGACTCATTTATCTTCGAAGCTTTCACATTTATCTTATTTAGATGGCCTTCAACCATATTATTGTAATAAGTACTCTTTTTGATACACTCGATGTAATAAGTGTGTGATTGAACTCTGCAATAAATCCTCGAGTACTATGTGTGTCAGCAATACCGATCCAGGGATGACACTTAAGCACAAAGACTACGGTCCATTGGGATCGGGTCGCTACAAGATGGTATCAGAGCACACGCTGACTGTAGGACACGACCACTAGGAAAAGCCACATGATACTCTTCTCTACTCATTTCTAACTCTTCTCCATTTCTACTCTATAGATGGCGGACACAATTAACAAGTTCAATCAACCGGATGACGACACCCCTTTCGAACGACACTTGAAGGAAGTCACTAGGTACCTGAACATTGGCATACCAAGCTTCACCGGGACCTACTCCGCCACTTTACCAGAACAGGAGCACTGGACGATTCAAGTCCGTGTTCTAGGAAGGACATTCACGCCAGTTACCGAGCCCATTGAGTTTTCCTTTAATGCCCCAACCTGGAGTTTAGGAAAGAGCATGGCCGCCCACATCGTCATTGGATGCATTAGCGAGGTGTACAACAAGGATCTTAAGGACACCATCTACCTAATATGTGGATGTCAAGATGAGTAATGGGAGATGATTCACACCAGGAAGGATAGATCAATTGCAGCCTACATACAGGAGTTGACTAGCACATTTGAAGCTACAAGAAATAGATGTGCGTTAACATGATAGAAACGAAGAAGGTGATGACCCGGAACATGGCGCTAGAGGAGGAACTCCAGTCTACACGCGACGGATATGAAGAAGAAATTGTTGTACTACTGGAAAAGAATGAAGACCTGAAGAAGAAGCTAGGAATATTCATGGGGGATCTTGAACCTAGAGTGGACATTCGTTTAGAGGATTACATCATAATAGACAACACAGACTCCAACCATTACAGCGATGATGATTATGAATACGAAGTTGGAACAGATATCATGGATTCTTCCACTGATCAAAATTTCTAGTCGACCACCATATTACCATTAGTATTCTCCCATGTATACAGTAATAGTACATGATATTTTGTAACGGTAGCTTAGATCGATTGTATGAATCTTGTTTGAACTGAGTGGTGTGAAATGAATGTGTTTGTCACATGTGCATATGTGTAGTGAAATCTCTCTTTAGACCTCATTCTATTCTGACCTCACCCCTATAAACCTATCAGATGCCTCCGAGACGTGACCCCGCATTCGCTTTCCCACCGGAGCTCACTCAGTTGATCCAACAGCAGAATGCCTTGATGCAGTTGCTAGTCCAGAACCAAGACAACAACAACAACAACAACAATAACAACAACCCACCGCCACCACCCCCGGTCGACAACTTAGCCCGTTTTCTCTAAGGTTGAATCCGCCAGTGTTCTCTAGTAGCACCGAGCTGATTGTTGCTGATGACTGGCGCCACAAGATTGGAAGGGAGCTGACCACCGCAGGTTGCACAGATGTTGAGAAGGTGCGCTTTTCCGCACATCAACTGGATGGACCCGTAGCCTCATGGTGGGAAAACTACATAGTCACTTTCCCCGTGGCCAATGTCACCTGGAAACAGTTTCAGCAAGCATTCTGCACTACACATGTCTCAGCTATAGCTATGAGCATGAAGAAGCGTGAGTTTCGCAACTTACGCCAGGGAAATCATACTATGGCGCAGTACGTGGAGGAGTTCAGCAAGTTAGCACGCTACGCCCCAGATGATGTGGCCACAGATGCCGTGAAGCAGGAGAAGTTTATGGAGGGCTGAATGACGAGCTGAGTATGCAGTTGATGGTGGAAACATTCGCCAACTACCCAGATCTGGAAGACAGGGCTCTTATGCTTGAAGGCAAGCATCAGCAGATAGAAAACCGCAAAAGAAAGTATGGACAGGGGAAGTACAACTCTGGAGCTCAGTGGAAGCCTCGTTTTACCCCGAACTCGGGAGGACATACCCATCATAACCATGGAGGCCATTCTCACAATGGAGGAAGTTCACATAACCACAGTGGCCCTAAGAATGGGAATGGAGTAAACAACAGTCGAAGCCGTTCCAACCCGACAACACCCACCAAGAAGGATTTGAGCCATGTTACCTGTTTCAAGTGCGGGAAGACTAGACACTACGCCAATGATTGTTCTGAGTTAAAGAATGGAAATAGCAATGGAAGCTCAGGGAAGAAGCCAAACCTTTCACCAGAGGCAGGTGAACCACATCAATGTGGGTGAAGTTGAAGAGCAGCCCGATGCAGTTATTGGTAAGTTTTTGATTAAGTCATTTACATCTATCGTCGTTTTTGACACTGGTGCATCACATTCATACATATCAAGGGGGTTTGTGGATAAGTTTAAGTTGCCCACCGTAGCCCTTAAGACACCTATGTTAGTAAGCTCACATGGAGTGGAGTATATGGCTAGCAGAGGATGTTTTCAGTTGCCATTGACCATAGGTAGGCATGTTTTCCCCTCAGACCTAATAATTTTGGAGTCACAAGGATTGAATGTGATACTAGGCATGAACTGGCTATAGATGTATGGAGGAAACATCAATTGCGCTAGTAAGTCGATACTTCTCACCACCCCGGAGGGAAAAAGGATCAAGTATGTATCTAGGCATGCGCCAAGGAGGACTCAAGTAAATTCACTTTCGGGAGTTGTTCAGGAGGAAGCCAGCTGTGAAGGATTATTCCGACGTATTCCCGGAGGAACTACCAGGCATGCCACCAGATCGAGATATAGAATTTTTGATAGAGCTGTTACCAGGCACCAGACCAATATTGAAGAGACCGTATTGAATGCCCGCAAATGATGTGGAGGAGATTAAGAAACAGATTAAGGAGTTATTGGAGAAAGGTTATATTCGACCAAGTTCATCACCGTGGGGAGCCTCAGTGCTCTTAGTTGAGAAGAAGGATGGATCTTTGAGAATGGTTGTTGATTATCGTGCACTGAATGAGGTGACGATCAAGAACAAATACCAGCTACCGATGATCAATGACTTGTTTGACCAGCTGCAGGGAGCTAAATTATTCTCTAAGATTGATCTTCAATCAGGATACCACTAGCTAAAGATTTGAGAACATGATATACCTAAGACAGCTTTTACCACAAGGTACAGGCTATATGAGTACACTGTCATGTCTTTTGGTTTGACTAATGCCCCTGCCTACTTTATGAGTATGATGAATAAGGTGTTCATGGAGTTCTTTGATAAGTTTGTCATGGTAGTCATTGATGATATATTCGTATGCTCAAAGAATGAAGAAGAACACAAAGAACATTTGCATTTGGTTCTCGAGAAGCTCAGGGAACATCAACTATACGCCAAGTTCAGCAAATGTGAGTTTTGGTTGAAGGAAGTTGGATTCCTCGGACATTTTATATCTAGAGAAGGTATAGCAGTAGACCCTTCCAAGGTTCACTCTGTCACTAAGTGGCTGGCACCCACGTCAGTTGGAGAGATACACAATTTTCTTGGACTCGTAGGATATTATCGGAGATTCATTGAGAATTTTTCCAAGATTGCGAAGCCCATGACGGAGTTATTGAAGGACACCAAGTTCAAATGGACCAAAGACTGTGAGGCCAGTTTTCAGGAGTTGAAGAAACGTTTAGTTACAACCCCAGTGCTAGTTCTTCCGGTTATATGCAAGGACTTCCAAGTATATTGCGACGCTTCTCGCTAGGGACTTGGAGGTGTACTTATGCAAGACGGAAGAGTTGTTTCATATGCCTCACGCCAGCTTCGACCTCATGAGTTGAATTATGCCACACATGATTTGGAGTTAGTAGCCGTAGTGCATGCGCTCAAGACCTAGAGACATTTTCTTATTGGAAACTGTTGTGATGTATACATGGATCATAAGAGTTTGAAGTACATCTTCACACAGAAGGAGTTGAATCTCAGGAAAAGGAGATGGTTGGAGCTCATAAAGGATTATGATATGAAGTTGCATTATCATCCAGGAAAGGCCAATGTTGTAGCAGACGCTTTGAGCGGCAAGAGTTATGTTAATAGTCTCATAACCGGAGGATTACCACAAGAGTTAGCCGAAGATCTCAGAGAACTTCGTTTGGAGATAGTTCTGAGAGGTTTTTTTGCAGCGTTGGAAGTCAATCCATGTTGTTGGGAAAGATCCGAGAAGCCCAGAAGACTGATAAGGAGATTGCGGAGATAAAGGAGAAGATGAGTAAAGGAAAAACCAAAGGTTTTCGTGAGGATGAACATGGAACTTTATGGTTTGAGGATCATATTTATGTGCCCAATGACCCAGAGATCAGGAAGTTAATACTTCAGGAAGCTCATGACTCGCCATACTCGATTCACCCAGGAAACACCAAGATATATTTGGATTTGAAGGAACGTTTATGGTGGACAGGTATGAAGAAGGATATTGGCGAGTATGTAGCCGTATGTGACATATGTCAGAGAGTTAAGGCAGAACACTAGAAGCCAACAGGATTACTTAAGCCTATGCCAATACCCGAATGGAAGTGGGATAAACTTGGCATGGATTTCATCACCGGATTACCCAGGACACGATCGGGTTATGATTCCATCTGGGTAGTAGTTGATCACTTGACCAAAGTGGCTCACTTTATCCCTGTGAAAACCACTTATACGAGCGTGAAGTTGGCCAAGATATATATGACCAGGATCGTATGTCTTCATGGAGTTTTGAGGACCATCGTATCAGATAGAGGAACACAATTTACCTTGAAGTTTTGGAATCAATTGCATCAAACTTTGGGTACCAAGCTAGAGTTCAGTACAACCTTTCATCTGCAGACTGATGGATAGACCGAGAGAGTCAACCAGATTCTGGAGGACATGCTGAGAGCTTGTGCGCTAGATTATGGATCTAGTTGGGATGATAATTTGCCTTATGCAGAGTTCTCATATAACAACAGTTACCAGGCTAGTTTGAAGATGGCCCCTTTCGAAGCTTTGTATGGAAGGAGGTGCAGGACAACATTCATGTGGGATTAAGTTGGAGACCGTCAGCTGTTCGGACCAGATTTAATCAAAGATCTGAGGAGAAGGTTAAGTTGATCTGTGATAGATTGAAGGTAGCTCAATCCAGATAGAAAAGTTATGCTGACACTAAACGCAAGGAGGTAGCCTATGAAATCGGAGACAGAGCATATCTCCGTGTGTCACCACTTCGAGGAGTTAAACGTTTTGGAGTCAAAGGAAAGTTACCCCAAGATTTGTAGGACCATACCGAGTTTTGGAATGTATGGGAGAAGTGGCCTACAAGTTGGAGTTACCCGAAGGATTGTCAGGAGTTCATGATGTGTTTCATGTTTCCCAGTTGAAGAAGTGCCATGCAGAGATGGCCGATATTCCTCTGAGAGATACAGTGCCCCTGGAAGCAATTCAGTTGGACAGTGACCTAACCTACAAGGAGAAACCCGTCAAGATTCTCGAGTTTGCCAGCCGAGTTACACGCAGCAAGGTCATCAAGTTTTGCAAAGTTCAGTGGAGCCACCATACCGAGGAAGAAGCCACCTGGGAGCGAGAAGAAGACCTACGGAAAGACCACCCACACCTATTTTCTAGCCAACCTGAATCTCGAGGGCGAGATTCATCTTAAGGGGGGTAGGTTTGTAACATCCAAATTTTCAATTTGGATGTTAATCATTAGGTCATCATATGCATACATGCTCTTTGCATTTTGAATTTGGTTCATTTGGCAATTTTGATCCTAGAGACCTTAAGCAACTCAAGGACCATTGGGAGAGTTGGCGGTTTTCATGAAATTCCATTTTTGAATTTTAAAAAATTGGTAAATTTGATCAAAGTGATTTTTATTTGAAATTATTTTTCCAATTATTTCAAAATAAATAAAATAATGAGAGAAGATAATATGACCTCTTCAAAACAGAGGAAATAATGGAAATTTAATTTTGAATAAAAATATATATTTTATTTGGTTAAATTAGGAAAAAATTGCATTTTTAAAAACTGCATTTTAGCCCAGAAAAATGTTCACGTGGTCCTAAATATTAGTAGAGGGCCGTGAAAATTATTTTTGGGATTTTAGGATTTTTATTTATTTTATTTTGGATTTTTTTTCCATTTCGGTGAAATTATTAAAAAAAACCTTCGACCGACTGGGCCGAAGCCCAGCCGGCCCGCACCGCCACCGCCTTCCCTGCGCACGAGTCACGCCCAAGCCGGACTTCGGCGGGAGACCGAGAGCCGCCCGCCGCTGCCGCTTGGCCCTTGGCCAAGTCGGTCCCCCCGGGGCCTTTAAATACGCCACCGCCCCCCTCTCCTCAACTCGCCGCCCCACCGCCCCAAGCCGTCGCCGGCGCCTGCCGCATGGCGCCGCCGCCACTTGCACCCACGCCGCTCCCCGCGCCACCGCACCACTCCCCGCGGCCATAGCCACCATCCCGCCTCGCTGACCTCGCCGGAGAACGCCGCCGGCCGAAAACGGGAGAACCGGTAAAAACCGATCGGTTTTCTACGTTTTTTGTTTTTTAGATTAGATCGGTTTTATTTATTTTATTTCGTTACTTAGCGAACGTTCACCCGATTTGCTCTTTGAACAAATGAATTTGTTCGTTAGTCTCTATTAGCGGACGTTCGTCCGATAGATTTTTCTTTTTAGTTTAATTTCGGCCAGGGACCTATCCGCGAATAGTTGATTAGTCACCGATCTTCAAATCTTCACTACTTTTTGCTCGTTTATCCAAATCCAGTGAAACCAACGCCAAAATCTTCGTCTTGTTCCCATCTGTCCAGATAATCAACTTGAACATGATATTGGAAATTTAAAATTTGGTTTCAAGCAGATTTGAATTCGAACTTCTTTTGATCATAGTTTGAGTTACGTAACCCCGATTCGATTGATTCTTTTTGCAAATCGAAGCTCTTCACTTGAACTTTCTGTTAAGATCTTTTATTTTGGTTTACCTTTGAATCTTATGCTTGAGTGCTTATGTATGCTATTGTTTGTTCATGATAGAGTTTTCGGAGTGCGAGGCTTGCTACTACGAATCACTATGGTTTTCCAATCATTGGCAAGGAAAGTAACACTTTGATCATACTACCTTTACTACCCAATTTTTATGTTTTAGTTTCAACCCTCAAACATTGCATGAGTAGGATGTGATAACATGTGGATATTTGGGAAGTAGTTGATGAGGTAGGAACCTATTGTCTTTTGTTCAAACCATGGGTGTTACTATGTTATGATTGCATTACTTTGCTATGCTTGTAGAAGTGGATTGGTTTGTGAGATTCATGAAAGATGTGAGAGTTATTTATAACTAAGTGAAATTTAAGGTGGCTACTTTAATACACAACTGGGTGGATTGGTTGTGGGCACCTGGGGAATCCAGTGTTGTCCAAGGAGATCCCGGGGTACCCGTGTGATCCTCGTATGGAATGCCACCCAGGCTCAAAGGGATCATAAGATTATTCATGATAGAAACTTCCGTGTGCAGCCAAAAGCCATTATGGGCTTTGGTATAGTTGAGTAAGTTGTGGGAATCCTTTCCATGATGGGCTAGCAGATGTAGGGGAATGGTAGGTGTACCAGCCTATCTATCGGTTAAGGTAACCTCTTCGGAAAGACTGTGTCTCGGTCATCCGTTTCTTAAACATCATGCAGTGCGAGAAATACAACGAAGGAGATCGAGTCTTGTGGGGAAAAGTGTGCAAACCTCTGCAGAGTGTATAAACTAATCATGGTCAGTCGTGTCCCTGGTTATTGATATCTTGAGTATCTGGTACTTGAATTATTATGTTGATCTCATCACTCTACTTAATGAATTTTTTGGGTTATAATTATTATTTTGGGATTGTTGGGGGTACCTTCTCAATAATTTAATCAAACTTGTAGTTAAATAAAATATATTCCTTTGTTGTAGGGAAAAATAGCTTTATGCAAATGATAACCGTAGAGCCTCCACCAGCCAAATATGCATGTAGTGATAGCTGTTATTTGTTCACTTGCTCTATCGTGTTATCTTGCCAGCACATTCCATGTGCTGACCTACACGGCTGCAACGTATCATGTTGCAGAATTTTTAGACGAAGAGTAAGGTGCGATAGGTCGTTGTCATGCACTCAGTTTTGCCGTGGAGTTGGATGGACTCATTTATCTTTGAAGCTTCTGCAATTATCTTATTTAGATGGCCTTCAGCCATATTATTGTAATAAGTACTCTTTTTGAGACACTCGATGTAATAAGTGTGTGATTGAACTCTGCAATAAATCCTCGAGTACTGTGTATGTCAGCAATACCGATCCAGGGATGGCACTTAAGCACAGAGACTACGGTCCATTGGGATCGGGTCGCTACACCCACTGAAATATCATTGCAAATGGCTGACAAATCAACTTTCTTAGCTATCGGTGTCTGTGAGGATGTGCGAGTTGTGGTTGCAAATGTTACTATCTTGACAGGCTTTGTTATACTTGATATGCCCGAGGACGACACATGTAGATTATCTTTGGTATACCCTTTTTGAATACTACAGCGACCGTTATTGGTTCCAACAAAATCAAGGTGACTTTTCATATCAATAGTAATGAGCATACGGTGCACTTTATGAAGAAACCATTTCAAGTGAATGGTACTAATGTTATCAAAAAGACTCTGACAATCACTATTAGAAGTTTTCAAGTTCCTCTTCCTACTATCAAAAAGAAATATGAAACACTTATTGTTGGGGAGATGCATATCCCCATTTAGCTAACTTAGTGTTTTACGAAGATTCTTCGGGTTCATGCTAACCGAAAATAGTTGTTAATAAAACTTGATCAACCTTACCAATGGATTATTTTCAAGAGGCATGTGGTAGATGAATTTAGTAGGCACAAGCTTCTATACTCACTTTATATTTTCTGTTATTTTTTGTTAAATACAATAAAATGCCATGAATACCATGTTTTCTCAATTATCTGTGCAATAAAAAGTGCCCAAAAATAAAGTGCTCAAAATGACCTAAAACTTTAACACGATTTTTTTCTGAATATTTGAGAATTTCTGGCACTAAAAACACCACAGGGGTGCCCCAGGTGCCCACTAGGCACCAGGGCCCGCCCTAGTGGATAATGGCCCCCACGAGGACCCCCTCACTTACTCTCTCAGCTCACATCGTCACTCACCTCTAGAAAAAAATCGTTGTAGCTATCTCTCTCTCTCTCTCTCTCTCTCTCTCTCTCTCTCTCTCTCGTGTTCTTGCCCTCAAACCTGAGATTTTCTATCTCTTTGCTCGGAGCTCCCTTTCCAAAACTATTTTGGAGGATTGCTACTTGGTATGTGACTCCTCCATTGTTCCAATTAGTTTTTGCTTTAGTGGTTTATATTTTGAGTAATTAACTACTCTTGGTGCTACTAAAAATGAGCTTACATGTTGAATTCTTTGAGTTCTAGTAGTTTGAATGCTTAATATAGTCACTAGATATCCATTTGAGTAGTTGCTATCAGTTTTGTGAAGTTTTATTGATATTTTTTTGTGGCCCAAATATTTTAGAAATTGTTCGCAGATAAAATGAAGCTCTTTAGGAGGAGTTCTTCAAGGACAAGGTCCTCGGAGGCATCGTCGAGTGATAGCTCTATAGGACAAACTTATGTTGAACCTGGGGCAAGCTCGGTATGGGATACTGACACCAAATCGTGCCTATGGCCATGTGACAAGTTCATTATAGGTGGAGGTATTAAAGAAGAATTTGATTAGTACATTCATAACACTGAGCTTGCTCCTAGATAACCCACAAGTATAGGGGATCACAATAGTTTTCGAGGGTAGAGTATTCAATCCCAATTTATTGATTTGACACAAGGGGAGCCAAAGAATATTCGCTAGTATTAGTAGTTGAGTTGTCAATTCAACCGCACATGAAAGACTTAATATCTGCAGTAAAGTATTTACTAGCAAAGTGGTATGCAGTAACGGTAACTGTGGGAATAGTAACAGTAACAGTTTTGTAGTGATTGTAATAGCAGCTCAGCGAAAGTAACTTAGCAAAGATCAATATGTGAAAAGTTCGTAGGAATTGGTTCAGAAATGATAATTGTGTTGGATAATATTCATCATGTAGCAGTTATAACCTAGGGTGACATAGAACTAACTCCAATTCATCAATATAATGTAGGAATGTATTTCGTATATAGTCATACATGCTTATGGAAAAGAACTTGCATGGCATCTTTTGTCATACCCTCCCGTGGAAGTGGGGTCCATAAGGAAACCAAGGGATATTAAGGCCTCCTTTTAATAGAGAACCGGAACAAAGCATTAGCACTTCGTGAATACATGAACTTCTCAAACTACGGTAATCACCGGAAAGAATCCCAATTATTGTCACCTTGGGGTATGCGGATCATAACTCATAATAGGTGTCCATAACTTGCAAGATAGGATCAGGAAAACAAATTTATTCATAGAAACATAATAGGTTCAGATCTGAAATCATGACACTCGGGCCCTAGTAACAAGCATTAGGCATAGCAAAGTCATAACAACATCAATCTCAGAACATAGTGGATACTAGGGATCAAGCCCTAACAAAACTAACTCAATTACATGATAAATCTCATCCAACCCATCACCGTCCAGCAAGCCTACGAACAAATTACTCACTCTCGGCGGCGAGCATCATGGAATTGGCGATGGAAGAAGGTCGATGATAAAGATGGTGATGGATTCCACCCTCCGGAGCCCCGACGGACTCCAGATCAGCCCTCCCGATGAAGAACAGGAGGTGGCGGCAGCTCCATATCATAAAACGCGATGAATCCCTCTCTTTGATTCCCCCCCCCCCCATGAATTGGTATATGTGGAGTTGGAGTTAGGGTTGCCGGAGCTCCAGGGGCCCCACAAGCCGGGGAGGCACGTATCTTTTTCCACTTGTATCTTTTATATATATTCTAAAAATATTCTCCATAAATTTTCAGGTCAATCCGAGAACTTTGATTTCTGCACAAAAAAAACACCATGGCAATTCTGCTGAAAATAGCATCAGTCCGGGTTAGTTCCATTCAAATCATGCAAATTAGAGTCCAAAACAAGGGCAAAAGAGTTTGGAAAAGTAGATACAATGGAGACGTATCAACTCCCCCAATCTTGACCCATTGCTTTTCCTCAAGCAATTCAGTTGACAAACTGAAAGTGACAAAGAAAAAACTTTTAAAAACTTTGTTTGATCTTGTTATTGCAAATATATCTAACCAATGTTCTAGTTTTTAGCAAAGATTATGAACTAATCATATTCACGATAACATTTAGGTCTCATATTTACTCATATCAATAGCATAACAAACTAGTGAGTAATAATAAGTTATCTCGGATGACAACACTTTTTCAAAACAATCAAGATGTAATATGGCAAAATGGTATCTCACTAGCCCTTTCTGAGACCGCAAAACATAAATGCAGAGCACCCCGGAAGATCAAGTACTGACTGGACACTGTAACTCATGGCAAAAGAGATATAGTCACATTCATACTCAACATCAACTAAAAACAAAGCATATAAATGACAATGGTGCTCTCTAGCTGGTACTTTAATAAGAAGATGATGACTCAACAATAAAAGTAAATAGATAGGCCCTTCATAGAGGGAAGCAGGGATTTGTAGAGGTGCGAGAGCTCGAAGCTTTCAAAACAGAGATGAATATAATTTTGAGAGGCATGCTTTCATTGGCAACATAACAACCGAGAGATCTCACTGTCTTCCATGCTAGACACATTATAGGCGGTTCCCAAACAGAATGGTAAAGTTTTACTCCCCTAGTGATGCAAGCAAGGAATTCAACGCAATCAGATTTACGAGGTTCAGTATAAATGCCCCATTGCGGAATTTTGCATGCATCATTAAATTCTTCAAGGTCCATGCAAAATGATTTATCATAGAGATCAAATAAAATAGAATGTGTATTGCGATGGAATAAATACTCAAATCTCCGCAAAAAAGAAGTAGTAAGGTTATAATATTGCAAGCACTTCTCTGACAAGAAGTCCATCAGGTCGGCATTGAGCACGTACCTATCAAATTCTTCCTTGAAACCTGCGCGAGTCATGAAGTGATTAGACTGCCATTTGCAAGGTCGCACTGGAGCTTCTCGCGGTGATTCAACGGTCGGCTCATGTATCGTTGGCCTTGGGGATTTCTTCTTCGAGAACCACCTTGGAACACCTTCCTAAACATTCTCTTCCTCTGAAAAATTTCTGAAATTTTTAGTGACTCGAAATAGAAGTGAACAAAACTTAACAAAGTTGATAGCTACTACTCCCATAAGTGCCTAGAGGCTATATCATGCAACAAAACTACCTTGAACCATATAAATTTGACATGCAAGCTCAAAAACATGGTCACCAGAGCAGAAAAAATTGCAATATATAAATCACTAGAATAAAAACTAATTGGACCATTGGAGGAGTCACAAACCAAAGAACAATCTCCCAAAATAGTTTCAGAAATGAAGCTCCATGCAAGGAGATCGAAAATGGCAACAAGGTGAGCAAGAACACGGATTTGAGCAAGGGTGTGATTTTTTCTGGAGGAAGAAGATGTGGATGGGTGGTTGGAATAAGTGAGGGGGCCTACATGGGCCCCACAAGCCTACATGGTGCGCCTAGGGGGTGGGCGCGCCCCTTGTGGCTCACAGGTGCACCCCCTTGGGTGTGTTGAGTGCCAAATCTTTTCAAACATTCTAGAAAAAATCATATAAAATTTTCAGGGCATTCGAAGAACTTTTATTTCTTGGTCATTTTTTATTGCACAGATAATTCAGAAAACAGAAAAATAACATCATTTCTACTTTATTAATTCTCAATAATAGAAAGTAAAGAGTGGGTACATAAAGTTGTGTTTACTAAATTCATCCATCACATTCCCATCAAAAGGAATCCATTAATAAGGTTAATCAAGTATTATTAACAAACTTCTTCCGAATGACATGAAACCGGAGAATCTTCATATAGCACTAGGTTACCTCAACGGGGATATTGTAACGCCCACGATGCGGATATATCTCCCACGTGTCGAAGCACGACTTAGAGGCATAACCGCATTGTAAGCAATGTCGCAAGTGAGGTAATCTTCACACAACCCATGTAATACATATGGGAAAGAGAGTACATAGTTGGCTTACAATCGCCACTTCACACAAATCATACATATCATTACATTCATCCAGATACAAACAAGGTCCGACTACGGAACCAAAATAAAAGAAGACTACCCCAAAAGCTACACAGATCCCTGATCGCCCCGACTAGGCTCCACTACTGATCAACTGGAAACGGAAACAACAAACGAACACAATCTTCATCAAGATCCTCCTTGAGCTCGGTTGCGTCACCTGCACGGTATCATCGGCACCTGCAAACTGGTTTTGGAAGTAATCTGTGAGTCACGGGGACTCAGTGATCTCACACCCTCGTGATCAAGACTATTTAAGCTTATGGGTAGGGAAAAGGTATGAGGTGGAGCTGTAACAAGCGACTAGCATATTTGGTGGCTAACATACGCAAATGCGAGCGAGAAGAGAAGGCAAAGGCACGATCGATGAACTATGATCAAGAAGTGATCCTAGAACAACCTACGTTCAAGCATAACTCCAACACCGTGTTCACTTCCCGGACACCACCGGAAAGAGACCATCACGGCTACACACGTGGTTGATGCATTTTAATTAAGATAAGTTTCAGGTTTTCTACAACCGGACATTAACAAATTCCCATCTGCCCATAACCACGGGCACGACTTTCAAAAGTTCAAATCCCTGCAGGGGTGTACCAACTTAGCCCATCACAAGATCTCACGGTCAACGAAGGATATTCCTTCTCCCAGGAAGACCCGATCAGGCTCGGAATCCTGGTTACAAGACATTTCGACAATGGTAAAACAAGACCAGCAAAGCCACCCAGATGTGCCGACAAATCCCGATAGGAGCTGCACATATCTCGTTCTCTGGGCACACCGGATGAGCAAGACGTTGGGTAGGCCAGCCCAGAGTTGCCCCTGGTAGCTCCGGACATCGCTCATTTGGACCAACACTTAGAGAAGCACTGACCCGGGGGGG
>NC_041382.1:429600630-429710342 GCF_002162155.2 Triticum dicoccoides
TTGAGCCGGCCGACCCAAGGGAAAGAAAAGGCTAGGTGGCAAATGGTAAAACCAATGTTGGGCCTTGCTGGAGGAGTTTTATTCAAGGCGAACTGTCAAGGGGTTCCCATTATAACCCAACCGTGTAAGGAACACAAAATCAAGGAACATAACACCGATATGATGGAAACTAGGGCGGCAAGAGTGGAACAAAACACCAGGCATAAGGCCGAGCCTTCCACCCTTTACCAAGTATATATATGCATTAATTAAATAAGAGATATTGTGATATCCCAACAAAATATCCATGTTCCAAACATGGAACAAGCTCCAATCTTCACCTGCAACTAATAACGCTACAAGAGGGGCTGAGCAAAGCGGTAACATAGCCAAACAATAGTTTGCTAGGACAAGGTGGGTTAGAGGTTTGACATGGCAATATGGGAGGCATGATAATGCAAGTGGTAGGTATCGCAGCATAGGCATAGCAAAAGAGCGAGCATCTAGCAAGCAAAGATAGAAGTGATTTCAAGGGTATGGTCATCTTGCCTGAGATCCCGCAAGGAAGAAGAACGAGTCCATGAAGAAGACAAACGGACATAGTCGAACGGATCCTCACAAACGCGACGTTAACGGAACTAACCCGAAGAAGCAACACTGGAAAGATGCAAACAACATGGTAAACAACCATCACATAAGCATCGCATGATGCACAACCAAGTATGATGCATGTCCGGTTTAAATATGCATGGCGTGGCAAAGTGCAACAACCAAAACTACAAATTAAGTGGAGCTCAATATGCAACGGGTTGCATATTGACTAAACACCACAACAATTATTTAGTTCTCTCTCGGTTATGTACTCACCAATATTAAATGTTGTTAAGCATGTCAAGAGATGATACATAAAAAAACTATACCATCTAAACAATTTAAATGGGGCCGGGTATAATAAACAACAAACCCGGTAAATCCCCATATGCATTAGTAATTTAATGCAACCAACAATTTTAACCAATCTTGAAGTTGTTATCATGATGCGGATGACATGTGCAAGTTTATGCAACTTTTAAGGAAAAGTAGACATGACAATATATGAGGCATTTGTCGCCATGGCGGAAGGAAAAGGGGTGCCACGGCGGTGAAACGGAAATGTTACCATGGCAACATTCCGGTGATCCGGCAACTCAAATGAGATGCTAGTGCAAAGGAACAAGTATGGGTGCGCGAAACGTGCAAGAGTGACGGTGAGTGATCCCGGATACCAGGTGTCCCATGAGACGACGGTAACAAGGCAAAAGAGGGGCAACGTGCATCGACAATTTGAGCACGGAGCAAGCACGAGCATCTCATACATCACACATGCATTAGTTCACGGGCGGTCGTCTCGGCGGTTATACCTTTCGGAGCGTGCATTATCGGAACGGATCAAGTTCGAAGTGGAGAAGGGGAAGTAGACGTTCTCGGGACTTTCGTACTGGAAGTAGTCGTTATCTCATGCTCTAGGGTCGACGGTAGAGGTTCTCGCGATCTCGGTGATGGTAGTGGTACATGTTTATCGGTAGTCGAACATGAAGATCCGGAGAGGGTACTTGGCAACATGCACGTCGTCGGTAGTTGTACACAATCGTTGTCGGACTTGATGGGTTCGAGGTCTCCGGACGTAGTGGTACATGTTCGTTTTTCCGAGAGGTACATGGCGTTCTTCGGTCATAGGTACTTGACGTTTTTCTACCCGGGTCTTCGGCGACGGTCGTTGTACACATGACGTTGGGGTACTTGTCGGTCCGGTCTTAACAAAGTAGATGTACACGTTGTCAGGGCTTGTTGCAACACCCGGTGTAGTCGTACACGTACGGAGCGGAACTTGGCGGTAGTGGTACTTGGTGCAAATCCACGGAGACGTTCTTGGCAAGCAAGGAGCAGTGATGCGGTCGATAGCAAGTTCACTGGAACAGGGGAACGATGGAGACGCAGGAGCGGCGGGCCTCCAGCGTGGCAGGGATCTTAGGTGGCTGCGGCTGGATGGGTTCGAGCACTGCTGCGGGGAGCTCCTCTCCCGTATGGCGCGTCGCGCGAGGCTGAGGCCACCGGAAGGAGGAGGTCAGGCGCTTGGAGCTCCTGTAGGAGGCAACGACAAGAGGCGGTGGCGTCGCAGGCCGGCGGGCACTTGAGGGCACGGGGCGGTGCAGGGCTCCTGCGACAGGAGATGAACGGCGCGGCTCGAGCTTGAAGGGGAACGAGGCAGCGAGGGAAGAGGCCTTGGAGGTCGGGTGCGGGGCTCTTGTGGTGCCATGGCTGCACGAGCAGCCGAAGGAGGGCGTCGGCGTGGGAGGAGAAGCCGGGCGCGGTGCCATGGCGGAAGCAGCAGCGAGGGGATCGGGCGCTGCGCGACAAGGAACATGAGGAGGCGATTGGGATCGGGCACTGGTACGAGGGGCTCCTCCCCTGTGGCGGCGCTGGATGGAGGGTATCGAGAGAATGGGGATCAAGGGAGAGAAAGGTGCTACGAGGTAGAGAGATGGCATCGAGGGGATATGGCGGCGCTGCGGGAACGAGAGGGAGATGAGTGCGGTGCAGGAGCTGGGCTTCGGGCCATCTAGGGTTATGAGGGAGTGGGCTAGGGAGGCCGGCCAGCGTGGGAGGAAGTAGAGAGGGAGGAGATGCACCAAGGGACCTTAGCTGGACTTTGGGCCGACAGGCCTGAGGCTGCAGCTAGGCTGACTCTCTCTCTCTCTCTCACTCTAAAGAACAAAAGAAGAAGAAAAAAACAAAAAAGAGATATGAAAGAAAAAGAAAGAGAGGTTAGGGGAAAAAGTTGGACATGTGGATAATTTTCATGGACTCGTAAAAATGTGCACGGTCCACGAAAACAGGAGAGGCAAGATTGCAAGGATTTAATTCAAAGTCATTTGAATTTAATTCAAATGGTTTGAACAAGGGCTAGGAAATGGAGGTGTCCAAAAATGTTCGGATTTTTGGTTGAGCTCCGAAATATGATGAAAGAAATATATGGCCATGTTGGAGACCGAGAAAATTAAGATAACAAAGGCATTGGGATATTTTGCAAGTGTGTTTGCGGTAAATCCAAACGAATCGAATATTTTTATTTAGCTCCCTAATATTGGGAGGATATGTTATAAAGAGAATCACCATGTGAATTCCCTCGATTTAAATGGACCGAAGATCCATGCAATTTATTTAGTTGAGTTGCAAAAGATTTATGAGATGATGGCATGATGACATGATGCAATGCACATGATGCAACGAACCAAACAAATCACACGACGAAACCAGGAAACCCTGGAAGGCATCTGAAGCTCCGGTCTTGGGGCGTCACAACACTCCACCACTACGAGAGGATCTCGTCCCAAGATCTAGGATGGCACCGGAGGGAAACGGAAAAGGAAGAGAAGAGGTAAAACTAATTGCTTCTTTGACAAATGAGTGAAACCAAAGAACCTTGCAAGGTTGAACAAATTTAAAGAAGAAAACAACGAGTATGGACGAAGTTGAAAACACTCCGTTAGAAAAGAGGAACAAGGAAGAACAAATTTGGACAACACTCCGGTTGAAAAATGATATGAAACTTGATAAGATGAAAAGAACTTGAGCAGAGGGCACAACACTCTGGTTAAATGGATAAGCATGAAAAGAACATGATCCTCACAACTCAAGAATATGAGAGAAAAGCGAAACATCACAATGCCTCCGTTAGAAGAAAGAAAAAAAATAGATCATTGAAAGGATGGAGAAGAAAAGGTCAACTAATGCCACAAATGAGCTTGAAAAAGGCATCCTTAGGATAAGGGTCGAACGGAGTTGTTGGAAAAACAACAACGAAAAGAGTAAGCTTGTTGTGGGCTTATGGAAGACATCTCAAAATTATGAGGTGAAATTCTGCCACAAACGGAAACAATGGATTGGATTGATATCAACAAGGAGACGGGAAACTTATTCCACCGGGAGGATAAATGAAGAACTTGGGTCATTTATAAGCACCATAAATAGCAACAATCCTTAGGGAAAGCTTTAGGTGAAATATAACCCAAGATAACTCCAACGAAGAGATTGATGGATTGAGAAGAGCTCATGCTAGAAGAGATTGATGGGTTTAACTATCTCATTCTTAACAACAAGTGAATCATGAAACATGAACTCAAATTATCAAGAATGACATAAGACCATCTCCAAAGATATGGTAGAAAGGATTGCACTTCGAAATGCGAGATGAAGAAATGCTTGAGCTCCTTAGAAAAGAATCTCAATGAACACTTGGAGAATGAATTATTTCCTTGATGAACCATCATGTAGAACATCCATGAAGAACTCCGGTAACAAAAAGGATGATGAAGACGAAAGGAAAAAAGAAGTTGAAAAGACAAGGTGAAGCCTTGCGATGATTTAAATGGAGCTTCGCGACAAGATAAAGTGGAAACTTGGAACTCCGGAAAAGAAAGATGAGCAAAAGAAACCAATAATTTTTCAATGAACCTCCGGAATAAGGAATTAATCACTTGGATGAACAAGAATAAGAACTATGTTATGCTTGTCCTTCATAAATTAAATTGATGATAAACAATGGATTTGGCACACTACTTATTCCCGTTGCAAAGGATTGAAGGGAGATATAGCATAAACTTGAGAAAGGTCTTCCACGAACCACCGGTAGGATTGTAAAGAATGAATGAATTGATATGATAAACAAGGAAGAGAAATCTTGAACGAACCACCGTAAGAATTGAAAATGAACAATGAAAAATATAAAGAAACACCGGGAAGAATTATCAAATGAACGAAGGTGCTTGAGGGAATTTAGATCCATGAGAACGAAGAGATCATGACCTGATTAGTGAAAACTTGAATGATGCACCGTTAAGATTTGGAGGACGATAACTGAAAGCTGGGAATGAATAACCCGAAATGATGGCCTTCAGAGATTCAGAATGAAAAGAATCTTGAAACGCTCTGGATAGGTGAAAATAATTCTCACAGTCGAAAACAATTATGAGAGGAAGGCAACAAGCTAGAATCACTAATCTTTGGGAGAACGGATAAGATTTGGATTAAAACTCTACTTCGGTCTGCAAATCTGAGAATGTTGACGAGAAACACGACCATGAATTGTTGAGATACTCCGGGAGAATGAATATTAGAAAGGTTGAACCGACAAAGAGAAGAATTTGAAAGATCTTGGATAAACCATCTGACTGATGATAACTCATTCTTACGTCAAACTTGGAAAAGAATTTGGGAAGCTCCGAGAAAATTAGAAGAGTCAGGTAAGATCCTGGAAAAAAGACCTGTGGGTTAGGGCCCACTCAAATGATACACCGTTGAAGGATTGCTTGAAAAGAGAGATTGCACCGGTTGAATTAAATGGCTTGAATGAGATAACAATCTCGAAATAGGTTGAACTGATCTTGAATGAAAAGACGAGCCTTCTGAGATACCTTCAACACTTTGGAAACAAATGAATAGTGAGAGGTGAATGATTAAGAGGTGCACCAGCATAAGAAAACATTTGAAACGAGGAAAATACATGATCGACAAAGCTTGAATTGGATCCACCGGAGAAGATAAAAGAAACGAAGAATGATGAACTCGAAGCTCCGTTAGTATCTTCATGAGAATCACCGGGTAAGAACATGAAGGAAAAGAATGGAGAGACTTCCATCGATAAAATGGATAGTTGATTAAGAAATCTGGGTCCTCGAAGAAAAAGGGTGGGAGGGTGGGAAAAACAAAGACAACTTGGAGATGGATGAAACCAACACCATTGAGGAGAACTGATAATTGATCTTGAGAATGTTGAAGTGATTGGATCCACTTGAAGAGAGACACACCGGTTGAAAAAGAATTAACATGACAATCTCGATGATCCAAAAGGATTAGTATTCCCATAGGAATATGAGAACACCACTTAGGAAAGGTATGGAATCTACATTTGACTTTCAAGCAACTCGAGTACCACAACTCAAAACAAAACAAAGGATTGGCTTGCGAAATAAGCCGGAACAAACATATGATAGAGATTTCGTCCGAAGTTTTCGTGGTGGGCCTACACGGGCTCGATCGTACAACACCATCATATACAAGGCAGTGCACATGACATACGAAGCGTCGCCGAGTCAGCATAGCCAAGGACTCTTTAAGACACAACGAGACCTCTATAAAACCAACCGTGGATAGGCGGACCACTAGACGTCGAACCCCAATCTCATATCATACATCTGTCGAAAAGATATCCTAAGAGCTACGTGAATTCCCACTTATAAACTCCCGAAACTTTCCTGTTATGCAATCAGGTGTTGGGGATACAGGGGAAGCATAATATCTCACCCAAAACTAGCAAATCCTACATCCAGCTGTATCCATCCTTCAACACATAACCAAGAAACCTTCGGAAATCGTTTACCTCAACCTTCGAAAAGCATCCGTTATACAAGTTATGGCAATACTCCCGAACTCCCGCCCCAGTACTGGGTGGCGTCGAGGTTATCTCACCAACAACTGCATAAAAGAGATTTTTGATGTCGGCGAAACTCAGGTATTCCAGAACTGCAACGATAAAATTGTGACGACAACACCTCGGAGCTCAACTCCCCGGAACACTGCCACAACCCCTAAATGTCAGGAGGCACCAAGAACAATGTTCTTGTTACAAAACCATCAGAACGATTCCAAGATACCCGCGTGATCCTAAAATTTTTAGTGAAATTTGAGAAGAGAAGAGTAAAAACTCTACGTCAGGATGCCTCACCAGAGCGACGACGGGACTGAGGAGTAAAAAGAATCCTACTCTCTGATATATATAATCCTAAAAGACTCAAAACATTTTTCTAGACTCAACAACGCCAGCGATTCGATCAAGCAGGGGGTTCCTAAGTCGGGGAAGGCTCTGATTACCAACTTGTAACGCCCACGATGCGGATATATCTCCCACGTGTCGAAGCACGACTTAGAGGCATAACCGCATTGTAAGCAATGTCGCAAGTGAGGTAATCTTCACACAACCCATGTAATACATAAGGGAAAGAGGGTACATAGTTGGCTTACAATCGCCACTTCACACAAAGCATACATATCATTACATTCATCCAGATACAAACAAGGTCCGACTACGGAACCAAAATAAAAGAAGACTACCCCAAAAGCTACACAGATCCCCGATCACCCCGACTGGGCTCCACTACTGATCAACTGGAAACGGAAACAACAAACGAACACAACCTTCATTGAGCTCCTCCTTGAGCTCGGTTGTGTCACCTGCATGGTATCATCGGCACCTGCAAACTGGTTTTGGAAGTAATCTGTGAGTCACGGGGACTCAGCAATCTCACACCCTCACGATCAAGACTATTTAAGCTTATGGGTAGGGAAAAGGTATGAGGTGCAGCTGTAGCAAGCAACTAGCATATTTGGTGGCTAACATACGCAAATGAGAGCGAGAAGAGAAGGCAAAGGCACGAGATCAAGAAGTGATCCTAGAACAACCTACGTTCAAGCATAACTCCAACACCGTGTTCACTTCCCGGACACCACCGGAAAGAGACCATCATGGCTACACACGCGGTTGATGCATTTTAATTAAGATAAGTTTCAGGTTTTCTACAACAGCGCATTAACAAATTCCCATCTGCCCATAACCGCGGGCACGGCTTTCGAAAGTTCAAATCCCAGCAGGGATGTCCCAACTTATCCCATCACAAGCTCTCACGGTCAACGAAGGATATTCCTTCTCCCAGGAAGACCCGATCAGGCTCGGAATCCCGGTTACAAGACATTTCGACAATGGTAAAACAAGACCAGCAAAGCCACCCAGATGTGCCAACAAATCCTGATAGGAGCTGCACATATCTCGTTCTCAGGGCACACCGGATGAGCAAGACATCGGGTAGGCCCGCCCAGAGTTGCCCCTGGTAGCCCTGGACATCGCTCAGTTGGACCAACACTTAGAGAAGCACTAGCCCGGGGGGAGGGGGGTTAAATAAAGATGACCCTTGAGTCGGCCGACCCAAGGGAAAGAAAAGGCTAGGTGGCAAATGGTAAAACCAATGTTGGGCCTTGCTGGAGGAGTTTTATTCAAGGCGAATTGTCAAGGGATTCCCATTATAACCCAACCGTGTAAGGAACGCAAAATCAAGGAACATAACACAGGTATGACGGAAACTAGGGTGGCAAGAGTGGAACAAAACACCAGGCATAAGGCCGAGCCTTCCACCCTTCACCAACTATATAGATGCATTAATTAAATAAGAGATATTGTGATATCCCAACAAAATATCCATGTTCCAAACATGGAACAAGCTCCAATCTTCACCTGCAACTAACAACGCTATAAGAGGGGCTGAGCAAAGCGGTAACATAGCCAAACAACAGTTTGCTAGGACAAGGTGGGTTAGAGGTTTGACATGGCAATATGGGAGGCATGATAAAGCAAGTGGTAGGTATCGCAGCATAGGCATAGCAAAAGAGCGAGCATCTAGCAAGCAAAAGCAGAAGCGATTTCGAGGGTATGGTCATCTTGCCTGAGATCCCGCAAGGAAGAAGAACGAGTCCATGAAGAAGACAAACGGACGTAGTCGAACGGATCCTCACAAACGCGACGTTAACGGAACTAACCCGAAGAAGCAACACCGGAAAGAAGCAAACAACATGGTAAACAACCATCACAAAAGCATGGCATGATGCACAACCAAGTATGATGCATGTCCGGTTTAAATATGCATGACATGGCAAAGTGCAACAACCAAAACTACAAATTAAGTGGAGCTCAATATTGACGGAACACCACAACAATTATTTAGTTCTCTCTCTGTTATGTACTCACCAATATTAAATGTTGTTAAGCATGTCAAGAGATGATACATAAAAAAACTATACCATCTAAACAATTTAAATGGGGCCGGGTATAATAAACAACAAACCCAGTAAATCCCCATATGCATTAGTAATTTAATGCAAACAACAATTTTAACCAATCTTGAAGTTGTTATCATGATGCGGATGACATGTGCAAGTTTAGGCAAGTTTTAAGGAAAAGTAGACATGACAAGATGTGAGGCATTTGTCGCCATGGTGGAAGGAAAAGGGGTGCCACAGCAGCGAAATGGAGAATGTTACCATGGCAACATTCCGGTGATCCGGCAACTCAAATGAGATGCTAGTGCAAAGGAACAAGTATGGGTGCGCGAAACGTGCAAGAGTGACGGGGAGTGATCCCGGATACCGGGTGTCCCACGAGACGACGGTAACAAGGCAAAAGAGGGGCAACATGCATCGACAATTCGAGCACGAAGCAAGCACGAGCATCTCATACATCACACATGCATTAGTTCACGGGCGGTCATCTCGGCGGTTATACCTTTTGGAGCGTGCATTATCGGAACGGATCATGTTCGAAGCGGAGAAGGGGAAGTAGACATTCTCGGGACTTTCGTAGTGGAAGTAGTCGTTCTCTCATGCTCTAGGGTCGACGGTAGAGGTTCTCGCGATCTCGGTGATGGTAGTGGTACATGTTTATCAGTAGTCAAACATGACGATCCGGAGAGGGTACTTGGCAACATGCACGTCCTCGGTAGTTGTACACAATCTTGTCGGACTTGACGGGTTCGAGGTTTCCGGATGTAGTGGTACATGTTCGTTTTCTGGAGAGGTATATGGCATTCTTCGGTCATAGGTACTTGACGTTTTGCTACACGGGTCTTCGGCGACGGTCGTTGTACACATGACGTTGGGGTACTTGTCGGTCCGGTCTTGACGGGGTAGATGCACATGCTGTGAGGGCTTGTCGCAACACCCAGTGTAGTCGTACACGTACGGAGCAGAACTTGGCAGTAGTGGTACTTGGCGCAAATCCACGGAGTCGTTCTTGGCAGGCAACGAGCAGTGACGCGGTCGATAGCAGCTTCGTTGGAATAGGGGAACGATGGAGACGCAGGAGCGGCGGCCTCTGGCGTGGCAGGGATCTTAGGTGGCTGCGGCTGGATGGGTTCGAGCACTGCTGCGAGGAGCTCCTCTCCCGTATGGCATGTCGCGTGAGGCTGAGGCCACCGGAAGGAGGAGGTCGGGCGCTTGGAGCTCCTTTAGGCGGCAACGAAGAGAGGCGGTGGCATCGCAGGCCGGTGGGCACTTGAGGGCGCGGGGCGGTGCAGGGCTCCTGCGGCAGGAGATGAACGGCGCGGCTCGAGCTTGAAGGGGAACGAGGCAGCGAGGGAAGAGGCCTTGGAGGTCGGGTGCGGGGATCTTGTGGTGCCATGGCTGCACGAGCAGCCGAAGGAGGGCGTCATCGCGGGAGGAGAAGCAGGGCGCGGCGCCATGGCGGAAGCAGCAGCGAGGGGATCGGGCGCTGCGCGGCAAGGAACATGAGGAGGCGATGCGGATCGGGCACTGGTACGAGGGGCTCCTCCCCTGTGGCGGCGTTGGATGGAGGGGATCGCGAGAATGGGGATCGAGGGAGAGAAAGGTTCTGCGAGGTAGAGAGATGGCATCGAGGGGTTATGGCGGCACTGCGGGAACGAGAGGGAGATGCGTGCGTTGCAGGAGCTGGGCTTCAGGCCATCTAGGGTTAGGAGGGAGTGGGCCAGGGAGGCCGGCCGGCGTGGGAGGAAGTAGAGAGGGAGGAGATGCACCTAGGGAGGCCTTAGCTGGACCTTGGGCCGGCAGGCCTGAGGCTGCAGCTAGGCTGACTCTCTCTCTCTCTCACTCTAAAGAACAAAAGAAGAAAAAAAACAAACAGAGATATGAAAGAAAAAGAAAGAGAGGTTAGGGGAAAAAGTTGGACATGTGGATAATTTTCACGGACTCGTAAAAATGTGCACGGTCCACGAAAATAGGAGAGGCAAGATTGCAAGGATTTAATTCAAAGTCATTTGAATTTAATTCAAATGGTTTGAACAAGGGCTAGGAAATGGAGGTGTCCAAAAATGTTCGGATTTTTGGTAGAGCTCCGAAATATGATGAAAGAAATATATGGCCATGTTGGAGACCGAGAATTAAGATAACAAAGGCATTGGGATATTTTGCAAGTGTGTTTGCGGTAAATCCAAACGAATCGAATATTTTTATTTAGCTCTCCAATATTGGGAGGATATGTTATAAAGAGAATCACCATGTGAATTCCCTCGATTTAAATGGACCGAAGATCCATGCAATTTATTTAGTTGAGTTGCAAAAGATTTATGAGATGATGGCATGATGACATGATGCAATGCACATGATGCAACGAACTAGCCAAATCACACGTCGAAACCCAGAAACCCTGGAAGGCATCTGAAGCTCCGGTCTTGGGGCGCCACAGATATGCATGTCCCCAACAGTAATAATTTCATATTTCTTTTTGACAGTAGGAATAGGGAATTCAAAACGTCCAATAGTGGTTGTTGAAATTTTTCCAATAGAATTAATACTATTCACTTGAGGTTGTTTCTTCAGAAAGTGTACCGTATGCTCATTACCATTAACATGAAAAGTGACAATGTCTTTATTGCAATCAATAACAGCCCCTACAGTATTTGAAAAGGGTCTACCAAGGATGATCGACATACTCTATTGCCTGTGTCGGGGTATTAAGACCATGTATTTCTTTGATAGGTGGTAGATTCTTAACATCTTTAGCTTTAATACCTTTTTCATTCATAGATTTCTTTGCCTCTTGCGTATCTTCAGGGCTGAGAAATAGAATATCGCTCTTCTTTGGATTTGTCTTAGGAGGTGGTTCGGGAAGAGTCCAATCATTATCATTACTCAATATATTATTCAATAGTTCTTCAGCTTGTTCAATAGTTCGTTCCCTGAAAACACAACCAACACAACTATCTAGGTGGTCCCTAGATGCATCGCTTAGTCCATTATAAAAGATCAAGTATTTCATTTTTCTTGAGAGGATGATTAAGAAAAGCATTAAGTAATTGGAGAAGCCTCCTCAAAGCTTGTGGGAGACTCTCTTCTTCAATTTGCACAAGGTTAAATATTTCATGTAAAGCAGCTTGTTTCTTATGAGTAGGAGAATATTTTTCAGAGAAGTAATAAATCATATCCTAGGGACTACGCACATAACCAGGAGCAAGAGAATTAAACCATATCTTAGCATCACCCTTTAATGAGAAAGAAAACAACTTCAGAATATAGTAGTAGCGAATTTTTTCCTCATGAGCAAATAGGGTGGCTATATTATTCAGTTTAGTATGATGTGCCACAATAGTTTCAGATTCATAACCATGGAAAGGACCAGATTCAACCAAAGTGATTAACTTAGGATCGATAGAGAATTCATAATCCTTATTAGTAACAAAGATATGTGAAGTAGCAAACTTAGGATCATATTGCATTCTAGAATTCAAAGCTTTTTTTTTCAACTTGACTAGCAATTTCTTCAGATCATCTCTATCCTTACAAGCAAGAAAGTCTCTAGCTACCTCTCCATCCATAACATAACCCTCGGGTATATCAGGTAATTCATATCTAGGAGTTCTAGGTCTAATAGGTGTTTCAAAGTTTTCTATTTCAATAATTTCATCAGTCTCAGAAATATCATCGGTTCAGCATTCTCAATTTCATTAACCCTAGCAAGTTGCTTATCAAGAAATTCACCTAGTGGCACAATCTTATCAATCAAAGTACTAGCATTATCATAAGCATCATTCATAGAAGAAGTAGTATCATCAATTACTTGTGACATATCAAAATTAATAGCAGATGTAGTTCTCGCAGGCTTACTTAAAACATAAGGTAAATCAAGTGTAGAGCTAGATGGCAGTTCCTTACCTCCCCCCATCCTAGAGGGAACGATCTTGGTTCTGGTATCTTTAAGATTCTTCATAGTGCTCAATAGATATAAATCCCAAGTGACTCAGAAAATAGAGCTATGCTCCCTGGCAATGGCGCCAAAAAAGGTCTTTAGAACCCACAAGTATAGGGGATTGCAACAATTTTCGAGGGCAGAGTATTCAACCCAATTTATTGATTCGACACAAGGGGAGCCAAAAAATATTCGCAAGTATTAGCATTTGAGTTGTCAACTCAACCACACCTGAAAGCCTTAATATCTGCAGCAAAGTATTTAGTATCAAAGTAGTATGGAAGTAACGGTAATAGTGGCAATAGTAACAATAACAATTTTGTAGTGACTGTAATAGCAGCACGGCGAAAGTAACTTAGCAAAGATCAATATGTGAAAAGCTCTTAGGCATTGGATCACAATGATAATTGTGTTGGATAATATTCATCATGTAGCAGTTATAACCTAGGGCAACACAGAACTAGCTCCAATTCATCAATATAATGTGGGCATGTATTCCGTATATAGTCATACGTGCTTATGGAAAAGAACTTGCATGGCATATTTTATCCTACCCTCCCATGGCAGCGGAGTCCATAAGGAAACTAAGGGATATTAAGGCCTCCTTTTAATAGAGAACCGGAACAAAGCATTAGCACTTAGTGAATACATGAACTCGTCACACTACGGTAATCACCGAAAAGAATCCCAATTATTGTCACCTTGGGGTATGCAGATCATAACTCGTAATAGGTGTCTACAACTTGCAAGATAGGATCAAGAATACAAATATATTCATGGAAACATAATAGGTTCAGATTTGAAATCATGGCAGTCGGGCCCTAGTGACAAGCATTAGGCATAGCAAAGTCATAGCAACATAAATCTCAGAACATAGTTGATACTAGGGATCAAGCCCTCACAAAACTAACTCGATTACATGATAAATCTCATCCAACCCATCACCGTCCAGCAAGCCTACGAATGAATTATTCACTCCCGGCGGTGAGCATCATGGAATTGGTGATGGAGGATGGTTGATGATGAAGATGGCAATGGATGCCACCCTCCCGAGCCCCGAACGGACTCCAGATCAGCCCTCCCGACAAAGAACAGGAGGTTGCTCCGTATCATAAAAGATGATGAATCCTTCTCTCCGATTTTTCTCTGCGAATAGGTATATATGGAGTTGGATTTAGGGTTGCCGGAGCTCTAGGGACCCCACAAGCCGGGATGCGCGCCCTGGGGGTAGGCACGCTCCTAGAGCTTGTGGCTCCCGGGTGGCCCCCTCTAGTATCTTTTTCTGCCAGTATTTTTTATATGTTCTAAACATATTCTTCGTAAATTTTCAGGTTAATCTGAGAACTTTGATTTCTCGACAAAAATAGCACCATGGCAATTCAGCTGAAAACAGCGTCAGTCCGGGTTAGTTATATTCAAATCATGCAAATTAGAGTCCAAAACAAGGGTAAAAGAGTTTGGAAAAGTAGATGCGATGGAGACATATCACTTAATTCATCGCAGATAAGTGTATTCAGCATCACAATCTTACTCACTCGTTCACCAAAAAGTCATGTACCATTCTCGTGATTCTAGAGTCTCATTTTGCCTTTATGATAGAGCCTATAGTATGCCTTTATAAGAATTCAATGGTGCATGCAAAATTCCATATTGGGGTTCGCTAGACGAACCACAAAAATCTGATTACGAGATGTTCTTGAGTAGCCTCTGTTGTGGTGAGGATAGATGAGTTACACAAGCTAGAATAAAAAGTATACAATTTCCCTCTATCTGTTACTTTGCACTTTTTAATGGCAAGTGCATTGTAGGCAAACAAGACTGCAGTACACATTGTGCGCTGGATTTAAGCGTCATACATACTGTTTAACATGCATTAAACATTATAATCTTGGAGCAATTGTTGCACGGAGGCTGAAACACAATGCTGATAGTGGTCATTTTTATGGAGGAATTTATACCTCTCACATAGATGCAAGGCTAGGGGTTTCACCTTTGCCCAATGATCCTCTCTTACCTGCTAAATATTTACACTTTGATGCAATGAAGCATCAAAAGTTCATTAAGTATGGAGCTCAGAATTACAATTATAACTTGATGTTTGATAAAAAAAATCTATTGTACCTGTTATTTTGCCTACACCTACTCTCTTTGATTTCCAGAGCAAAGGAAGATATTACATCTATGAGAGAGAGGCATGTGAGTACAACGCAACAGTAGAGGCTGCCCGTCCGACCGAGGAGGCTTCACCAAGAGCCTCCACGAGCTACCACTCTGACTATTACCCAGGCTATGAATGGTGATTACCAAGCTAGGCAAAAGCCTAAGCTTGGGGGAGTATGTATTTCTCACCGACATTACATTCATGTTCACACACTTCATTCCTGTTGTCGCTGTTCATCCTTTTTCATTGTATAATCCATGTTAGTTTTATTTTCTTGCTTTCTTCTCGTGTGTTTGAATTTTTTTGAGAAAATCCAAAAATATCTATCACTTATTTTTGCGTTTTCTTTCTAGTTTAAATTAGTTGTAGTATTAAAACAAAGCACAAAAAGATTTCCCATTTCTTCTTGGGATTTTTACATCTGTACCCTTGGTTCCTTAGCCATACTCATTCATCCCCACTCTCTTAAATTTTGCTCACTTTTCCCCACTCCCTTGCCCGAAACCCTCAGAACTGGTCACAAGCGGCGGATGATGTCGGGTTAGTGCTTTGACTGTTAACTTTGACGAGTGCGGCCGCTCTGACTATGTCGCCCGTTGGACCTAATGAGTGGGATCACGACGGACAGTGCCGCTGAGGGAGTCCTGGATTAGGGGGTCTCCGAACAGCCGGACTATCTCCATTGGCCGGACTGTTAGACTATGAAGATACAAGATTGAAGACTTCGTCTCGTGTCCGGATGGGACTCTACTTGGCGTGGAAGGCAAGCTAGGTAATACGGATATGGATATCTCCTCCTTTGTAACCAACCTTGTGTAACCCTAACCCTCTCCGGTGTCTATATAAACCGAAGGGTTTTAGTCCATAGGACAACAGCCACAACATACAATCATACCACAGGCTAGCTTCTAGGGTTTAGCCTCTCTGATCTCTTGGTAGATCTACTCTTGTACTACCCATATCATCAATATTAATCAAGCAGGACGTAGGGTTTTACCTCCATCAAGAGGGCCCGAACCTGGGTAAAACATCATGTCCCCTGCCTCCTGTTACCATCCGGCCTAGACGCACAGTTCGGGACCCCCTACCCGAGATCTGCCGGTTTTGACACCGACATTGGTGCTTTCATTGAGAGTTCCTCTGTGTCGTCGCCGTTAGGCTTGATGGCTCCTACTATCATCGATAGCGATGCGGTCCAAGGTGAGACTTTTCTCCTCGGACAGATCTTCGTATTCGGCGGCTTTGCACCGCGGGCTAATCCGCTTGGCCATCTGGAGCAGATTGAAAGCTACGCCCCTGGCCATCAGGTCAGATTTGGAAGTTTGAACTACACGGCCGACATCCGCGGAGACTTGATCTTCGACGGATTTGAGCCACAGCCGGGCGCGCCGCACTGTCACGATGGGTATGACCTAGCTCTGCCGCCGAACAGTACCCCAGAGGCTCCGCCCGCAACAGCTCTGACCCTTAGCTCGGAGCCACCTGCGCCAGTCGAGGATGGGTGGTTAGACACCGCCTTAGGGGCTGCAGTCTCAACGGTGATCAAGCCGAACACCAGCCTAACCCTCTGCGCAGCCCGTGACTCCAAGGTGTCGGACTCTTTTTCAGAATCCGAACCATCCGCGCCCCTGCCAATCAAATCCGATTGGGCACCGATCATGGAATTCACCGCCGCGGATATCTTTCAGCACTCGCCCTTCGACGAAATTCTGAATTCACTAAGGTCTCTCTCTTTGTCAGGAGAGCCCTGGCCAGATTATGGCCAACAGGATTGGGATGCGGACGACGAAGAAATTCGACGCCCACCCACCACCCACTTAATAGCCATTGTCAATGACTCAACCGACATGCTCGACTTCGACTCCGAATACATCAACGGTATGGACGACGATGCGGGAGGCGAAGAGGAACCACCGCCCATAGGGCGCTGGATGTCCACCTCATCATATGACGTATACATGGTGGACACACCAAAAGAAGACGACGACGAGGAACAGAAGGGCGATTGTTCCCTCGAGAAGCAGTCAAAGCGGCGGCACAAGCGCCGCCCCAAATCCCGCCTCGGCAGAAATAACGATCATACAGACCCGGCGTTGGAGCAGGGCGAACCATCGCCGGACCACGGCAATGCGGAGAATCAAACCGGACAAACCAATTCTGTCAAAGATGATAGTCCGGACGACATAACGCCGGACAAGCACCCGGAGCAGCAGAATGCCCGCCAAAGGCTTGTTGCCACCACGAGGAGTCTGAAAAAGCAGAAGCAAAGGCTCAAGGCTGCGCAGGACACCCTCCAAATCAGATGGAGCAAAGTACTCAACACAACAGTGAAGTACGGTGGCAATCGCCCCACCAAGAGCTACCCAAAGCGGAAGTTACTACCTGAATTCGATGAGGAGGCCTCAGACCCCCCACAACCAAAAATTAAAACAGCCATCTGGCTGGATAGACGACCTCACGGCCAACATAAAGCGGCAAGCAACACCGCACATAAGCCAATACGCGGTCTACACGAGGGCTCGCATCAAAAGGAGGGCGAAACCAGATCCATCTATGGACCACGCAAGCGTGCTCCAGCATACGATGCAACACAACAAACATCCGAACAATGCGGTAGGCCCAGATATCGGGGTGCCGCACACCCCCTATGTTTCACCGATGAGGTGCTGGACCATGAATTTCCAGAGGGATTCAAACCCGTAAACATAGAGGCATACGATGGAACAACAGACCCTGGGGTCTGGATTGAGGACTATATCCTCCATATCCACATGGCTCGGGGAGGTGATCTCCACGCCATTAAGTATTTACCCCTCAAACTCAAAGGGCCAGCTCGGCACTGGCTTAAGAGCCTCCCCGAAAGCTCCATTGGAAGTTGGGAAGAGCTCAAAGACGCCTTCCGGGCAAATTTTCAAGGGACTTATGTCTGACCTCCGGATGCGGATGATTTGAGTCATATAACTCAACAGCCCGGAGAGTCAGCCCGAACGCGTTGGAACATGTTTCTTACTAAAAAGAACCAAATTGTCGACCATACAGACGCTAAAGCCTTGGCAGCGTTTAAGCATAGCGTCCGTGACGAATGGCTTGCCAGACACCTCGGCCAAGAAAAGCCGAGAACAATGGCAGCATTAACAAGCCTCATGACCCGCTTTTGCGCGGGCAAGGATAGCTGGCTAGCCAGATACAGCACCAGCGACCCCAGTACTTCCGAAGTTAGAGATGGAAATGGGAAATCACGGCGCAACAGCAATAACAAACACCGGAATAAAGAAGACAGCACGAAGAGCACGAGAGTAAATGCCGGATTCAAAAGCTCTCGGCCAGGTCAGCAAAAGTCGCCCTCTAAAGGCGCCAGAGACGAACTGTCCAGCCTAAACAAAATTCTGGACCAAATATGTCAGATCCATAGCACCCCTGGTAAACCCTCTAATCATACCCACAGAGAATGTTGGGTCTTCAAGAAGTCCGGCAAGCTCAACGCCGTACACAAGGGGGAGGATACACCAAGCGAAGACGAGGATGAGCCTCTCAAGCAAGACACTGGGGAACAAAAGAAATTTCCACCATAAGTCAAAACAGTAAACGTGTTACACAAGATCAAGGGAAGAAACAAAACGACACTCCCAGAAAAATATGCCCAAGGGCCTATCACTGCAGAGTCCTGCCACTGGTCGTCTCAACCGATCACTTTCGACCATCGTGATTACTCAGCAAGTATCCGGCGTGCAGGATGGGCTGCCCTGGTATTAGACCCAATAATTGACGGATACCACTTCACACGAGTCCTGATGGACGGTGGCAGCAGTCTAAACCTGATATACCAGGATATAATCTGCGAAATGGGGATAGACCCAACAAAAATTTGCCAAAGCAATACTACCTTTAAAGGAGTAACGCCAGGCCCAGGGGCTCATTGCACGGGCTCCCTGCTACTAAAGGTTATATTCGGCTTCCCCGATAACTTTCGTAGCGAACATTTAACCTTCCACATGGGTCCGTTCCAAAGTGGCTATCATGCAATACTCGGACGCGAAGCTTTCGTTCGCTTTAATGCAATACCGCACTACACTTCCCTCACACTCGAGATGCCCGGGCCACGTGGCATCATTACAGTGAATGGAAGTATTAAGCGATCTTTGCGCGCTGAAGAGAGTGCGGCTGCCTTGGCAGCCGCACACTAAAAACGTCCTGACCAACTAAAGCATTTAACAGGTCGTCAAGACCTCGGACACGGTTAGACGAGTCTAGCGCAGCTATATGTAATTCATACCGGATCAATGGTCACACCCCTATTACAAATACAAGGGGCTCAACGCGCGCAGACAAGTGACAATTTTTACTCATCCTGAATTATACATGGTTTCTTTAAAAACTATCTTTTTGCATGACAACTTTTTCACCTAAGTTCCTCTCTTTTACAGATGATCATCGTGCTACACCCATCCAGGATACGGCACAACGGAGACACAGGCGCAGACGTGCAGCAAGGACCCGCTCCAAGGATTCTTTTTAGATTAAGACCCTACGTAAACCTTTTTTACTGTCACTTGTTGATACACATCCACTGAATTATCTGCACAGTTGAGAAGGATGCTGACGTCTTGGCATGTGGCCACGTCAGAATAATGCACGTACCTGGACACAAGGGGCTTCTTACAAAGGGCACTATTTAGGCCCGGTTTATACCATAAAGACCAAATACCTTAGGGAGTGTTCGGCGTCGCGAGTTTGGCCTTATATGCATCAGCTCCGAATCATTGTCTTTGGTCAAATGTTGGGTTTGCCCGGCTCCAGTGTTTTGGTGCCTTACGTTTCGCTTTATCGGCTAAGGTAGCACCAGGAGAACTACTGCGATTGTGCCCTGGTTCATCCGGACGAGCACCTCAGTAGAGAAAGCCGGAAACTGACTATCATGATATAGCGTGAGACTGGTCAACCACTCGATGACCTATCGGAATGTTAGAATTCCTCCGCCTTAATGAAGGGTCGTTTTCTGGCCAGGCATGTACACACCCCGCGATCGGGAGAGTGCGGAGCCACCGGGGGCTATCTAGTAGCCCCACTGTCAAACTCCTATGGCTAAGTGAAAGTGTTAAAGCAGTTCGGTTGCCTCGTTTGCTACGCTATCACCTCCTTAATTGGACCAAGACGTTGGGTTAAGTGTGAACACGCGTTTTTCGCGAGCACCTCCACATTATATGCGTGGGGGTTGAAGCCGAGGGCTGCAATCTTTCAGGTTATACACATGTATACATAAACGGCCGCACAGGAGGCATCATACTACTTTCAGGCAAAAGTATAAACATAGCCTTATAAAACTTCATAAAAGCATTGTGTTTACAATGAGAATACAAATCACTCAAACATAATATTCTTCGAGCATTGGGCCTCTATCAAACGAGCACCCTCGAGAACCTCCTCGAAATAGTGCTCGGCAGCCACTCGGCCTATGGCCGAACCCTGCACCGCAATAGTGGTAGCGTCCATCTCCACCCAGTATGCTTTAACACAGGCAAGGGCCATCCGCGAGCCTTCTATGCACGCCGACCTCTTCATCGCATTAATGCGCGGCACCACACCAAGGAACTGCTACACTAAGCTGAAATAGCTGTTCAGCTTTGGCTTTTCCAGCCATAGCTGATCCACAACAGACCTCATGGCAAGTCCGGACAATCTATTCAGTTTGGCCCATTCGGCTAGCTGGTTAGTCAATGAAAGCGGACGGTCTGGAACGTTGAATTATGACCAGAACAGCTTGTCCACTTCACGATCTGTCTGACCTTGGAAGTACTTGGCAGCATCGGTAGCACTCGCCGCCAAATCCATATATGCATCTGCCGAACTCCATAGCCGATCCAGAGGGGCATACCGTGGATCTCCGAACTTCCTCCGTACCATGAAGGGTTTCCCAGCCGCAATATCCCCGGCTTCCCGCAGCTCCTCCTTCTTCGCTCTCATAGCAGAACGGGTGTCTTTGTCCACCATCATGGCCTTCTCAAGGTCCATTGCCTTCGCTCGGTTTTCTTTTTCAAGGACCCGGCAACGGTCGGCAGTGTCTTTTAATTCTACGGCCATCTTGGCCATCTTCTGTTGGCTCTCGCAATGTGCAGCCTTCTCGGCTTTCAACTCTTCGGCCGCCTTCAAAGCAGCCGCATTACTAATCCTCGCTTGTTCCTTGGCTCGGGCAAGTTCTGCCCGCAAGGTTTCCACGGTGGCAGCTCCATCTGCAGTCACAACATATTAAAGATACTGGCATCATGCTGCTCTTACTATGTGGCATTCACCAGATAATAACACTTACCCTGTGCCTCGTCAAGCCTCTTGTTAACAAGCTCGATGTCGGTGTCTGCCGCATCCAGTTTCCGTTTTAATTTGGCAAACTCACTAGTCCGGCTAGCCACCAGAGCTTCCACCACCTACACATAGGGGCAGTCTGGTTATTGCCTGGGAATATGATCCTCTGTTCACCGCCGTTCTCAATGACAACCAGAGTATCAGGGGCTACTATCTACACAGGGCACACCTAACATGTGCAATACTATCACATATTATATCACGTACCTCAAAGCCTATCAGTAGACTCATAAAGGCTTCATGTAATCCGCTTTCGGCGGACGAAATTCTCTCCATCACCGTAACCATCATCGTACGGTGTTCTTCTAAGATGGCCGCTCGCCCGACCAACTCCCTCAGAATGTCCGACCGCATACCAGACGGTGTCGGACTCTTTCGTATGCTCTCTTTGAGAGCCGGACACTGGGGACTTCGGGGGTCTATGGGATTATCTTCTGGCCTCACCGGATCCGGAGAGGCCCTCCGTGACGACACTTCGAGGTCGCCGGCTTCTTGAGCGGAGGAGTCCGGGGGAGGCGTTTCGCTCTCCATCATCTCTGGAAGAAGATCCCCCGAAGACGAGCTCAGCTGAGAGGGGCTAAGGCCCGAACTGCAAGATATATGCGGTGGTTATTTTCTCAGAAAAAAGATAGCATACCTTTACTATTAAAGTATTTTGGATCACTTACGACTCGTTGGAGGGCTGATCCCCCCGCAGACTTTGTCCGGCAAAAGCACCCCCTGAGGCAGGACCCTCTGTGGGAGACTTCTTCTCCCGTTTGGAGGCTTCGGCTTCCGGATCCTCGGAAGCAGTCCTTTTCCTCCCCCGGTTATCCTCCTTCATGGAGACGCTCATTCCCTCGGTTGGAACGGGCAGCGATGGGGGCCCGCGTCCACCCGTATTATCCCCCCGTATCTTCCTTCGAGGGCTCCGGGCAAGGTGCAACCTCGAGCATCTTTTCCAATACCGGATTTTCCAAACCCTCAGGGAGGGGGGCCAAACACCGAATCATCTTCGCCTTTGTTAGCCAGTCCTGGTCAAAAAGCAAACTCTCAAAAATGACTTCATGACGAATAAAAGACAGTGTGTTTGGCCAGAGGGTTTCTTACTTGTTCGGTGGCGCGGTTACTGCTCAGGCCCACGTCCTCGGTAATATCCAGACACTCTAGTTGAGGTCCGAAGAATGACTTGTACATCTCCTCATGCGTCAGGCCGAGGAAACTTTGAATGGCACGCGGTCCCTCTAGGTTGAACTCCCACAAGCGAAGGGGCCGGCGTTTGCAAGGGTGGACTTGACGAACCAGCATAACTTGTATTACCACAACCAAATTAAAATCTCCCTCGAAGAGATCTCGGATGCGGCTTTGCAGTATAGGCACGTCCTTGGTTGGAACCCAGCTCAGACCTTTGCTAATCCATGACATCAGTTGTGGTGGGGGGCCGAGCGGAAAGTGGGGGCAGCCGCCCACTTGGCACTTCTGGGAGCCGTGACGTAAAACCACTCTCGTTGCCATAATTCGGACACCTCTGAAAAGGAACCTTTCGGCCATGGAGCTCCTGCCATCTTGCCTATTGATGCACCTCCGCACGCTACATGTTGCCCCTCGATCATGTTCGACTTTACTTCAAAGGTCTTGAGCCACAGGCCGAAGTGAGGGGTAACGCGGAGGAAGGCCTCACACACGACAATAAATGTCCAGATGTGGAGAAAGGAGTCCGGAGCTAGATCGTGGAAATCTAGCCCGTAATAGAACATCAAACCCCTGATGAAGGGATCCAGAGTGAGGCCTAGACCTCGGAGGAAGTGGGAGACGAACACGATGTTCTCGTTGGGTTCGGGGGTAGGGACGATCTGCCCTCGAGCAGGCAGCCATTGCGAAACCTCGGCGGTCAGGTATCTGGCCTCCCTCAACTTCTTAATGTCCTATTCCATAACAGAGGAGGGCATCCATCGGCCTTGAAGGCTAGATCCGAACATGATTAAAGATCCGGAGCACCTAACTTGGGCTTTGGGTGTTAGAACTCGAGGCGGAGGAAGGGTTCGATTGAGCACGAGAGGGAAAAAGTGAAAACCTTGTCCCTTTATAAAGAGGGTGAATATCAAGCGTCCTCTCCATAGCCGTTTAGGACTTGCCTATAATCTGGGAGTCCTAGACACGGTTGGGTTACCCACGACCGCATTAATGAGAATCCCGTAATTGGGGGAACACGATCTCCGCTTCGACAAGACGTGTCAAGAAACCGCCTCACGTTATGTGTGGAGATGGTTAAAAGAAACGGTTCGAATAATCACTGGTCCATGACGTAACGTCATGCTGCCAAAACAAGCCAGCAAATTAGATCTGCAAAAATATTATTCTCTCTACGGTGGAATGTGGAACTTATTTTGGAGGGTCGGACACTATCCTCGTATTCAAATTCTTCTGTGATGTATTCGGGGAAGGAACCCGCCTTGCAATGCCGAAGACAATACTGCGCGCCGGACTCATCGTCATTGAAGCCTGGTTCAGGGGCTACTGAGGGAGTCCTGGATTAGGGGGTCTCCGGATAGCCGGACTATCTCCATTGGCCGGACTGTTAGACTACGAAGATACAAGATTGAAGACTTTGTCTCGTGTCCGGATGGGACTCTACTTGGCGTGGAAGGCAAGCTAGGCAATACGGATACGGGTATCTCCTCCTTTGTAACCGACCTTGTGTAACCCTAACCCTCTCCGGTGTCTATATAAACCGAAGGGTTTTAGTCCGTAGGACAATAGCCACAACATACAATCATACCATAGGCTAGCTTCTAGGGTTTAGCCTCTCTAATCTCGTGGTAGATCTACTCTTGTACTACCCATATTAATATTAATCAAGCAGGACGTAGGGTTTTACCTCCATCAAGAGGGCCCGAACCTGGGTAAAACATCGTGTCCCCTGCCTCCTGTTACCATCCGTCCTAGACACACAGTTCGGGACCCCCTACCCGAGATCCGCCGGTTTTGACACCGACAGCCGCTGTTAGCCCATTTGGTCGTGGTTAGACTATTGGGCCGTGCGCACGCCGCAATGGCAGAAGCCTATTATGCATGCACGACATGTCCAGCTAGCATGCTATGCATGCACGTAGCGCCGCTGCCCGCCGCCACGATGTGCTCACCAGCCTCTTTTTCTCGCGAGCCGCCATGGACGCAGGGACGGTTGCTGCCACTGGTTTTTTATCATCTCGCATGCGTGTCTGCTCGATGTAGAGCATTGTTTCACACTTTTTGATCCAGTCGCATCTATTCAACATGGCAATTAAAACCTGTTGGCACTTGAAGTGGCATATCGATCGACGCGACTCGTTTGAACGTAGCAAATCCAAAGCACGGCCGGTGCCACTCCCCTTCCCTTCCCCTTTCCCTATTTAAACCACCACCCCTCCACCTATTCTCCACACATCCATTTGCACCACCCCTTCTCTTCTTCACCCAAACCCAGGGCACTCTCCAAGTGAGGCGAGGATGCAGTACAACGGCCCCACCTTCGAGCTCCCACCGACCGTGCCGGAGAGATGGTATCCGACCAGCGTCGTCATGGAGAGGACGCTCCGCGTGTAGGCGTTCTCACGCTGGAGGGGTGCAAGGGGGTTTGCGTAGTGGTTCCTCCGTGTGGGCTTCGCCCACCTCCCGGCGGGCTCACTAGTGATGTTTCGACTGGAGGATGTGCGTCCAAACTCCAGGACTCCGCCGATAGGGTTCACCGTCACCTTCACCAATAGATTTGATGCGTACTACCTCCTCGGCAAGGTGTATTGGTGTGGATGTGAATTCATCGCATTCACAACCCACAACATCTTCATAAACTTCGACTGCCTCTTCCCCACCCGTGACGGTATGCACAGCCTCCCCTACTACATCGGTCGGGATGACATGGAGAGGAGGAGAAGTGAAGAGGAGGCATAGTGAAGATGGTGGTGAAGACCCGGTCTCGGGAGCTTGTCTTTCCCTAGGGTGTTAGGGATTATTATCTTTTATATATTTCTATCTTAATTATGTCGTTGGTTGTACCGTGAACTTGTAATCGTCGTGTTATCCCCTAAGAACTATGTTATGCTTGCTACCTTTATTATATTTGATATGTCGCTGGTTATCTGTGTTTTGCTTGCTATTTCTATCTTATTTGACGTGAGATATCGCTAGATGGATATGGTGTTGTACACGAGTCCTTCTACTAAATCAATCAATGAAAGGGTATCCCTCAATGAAAGCCAACAAGTTTTGGGGTTAGCCTTGTAAAAATAGTTGAAGGGTAGTCCATTCGTCTTGTTATATTCATGGTGTGTACTTGTGTAGGTCAAGTTTAAATGGCCCATTTAGAGTAGGGTCAAGTTTTCGCACATGTGGATAATGGACTAGTTGAAGTGTCAAAAAGGAAGCTAAATCTAGAAAAATGAGCCATGTTGATGTTGAAAAGAAGAAGAAAAGCCAATTTTTTGAATTGTTGGTGGCCCTATTCCGTATATTTTATGAACAAAAACAAGCTAATTTTTGAATAGTTTGTGGACTATGCTATGGCTTAGGGCACCCTATGTTTTATGTAAGAAGTATGCTATAGGGTTGCTACTTTCTATGTTATGGATGTATGCTTGCTACGTGAGATATCGGTAGATGGATATGGTGCCGTAGCCGAGCCCAAGACATGCTCTCTAGATGGATATGGTGGCTAATGGTACCACTTGACTTTATTTTAGACGTGGTTTCAGATGGATATCATGATCTACATAATTAAGTTTGACAAGCTCTTAATAACAAAAACAAAAACAAAAAAAAATCATGTATACAATATTTTTATTGCAACAAAAACATGTTTATAATACCCGCATGTCAAAAAATCAAAGTGTTGTGCCGTAGGCTATATACAGAAGGAAATTTCCATGATTTGTACAAATAAATTTGATATGGGCAAGTCCAACAATAAATTGATTTACCATCATGCACTATTTTTGTTTGGCATGGCAATAAAAGGATTTACCATGGTAATAATCAAGAAAAAAACAGAGCCAGCACGTGCACTATTTTCTAGGCCTCTTTTATCTTTGTGGGCCTTCGACACTCAACGCAATGAGACGGCCCAACCAGAGCTTAGTTTTAATTTGGGCCCTCTAACTATGTTTTTTCTTCTTCTGCAGTCGGTGTTGTCTGACGAAACTGAAGAAACTGAAAGTGTACAAAACTGATAAAACTGACATGATCCGGAAATTAAGCAACACAGAGCATAGAGCACATGATCAACAAATTTAAGCAAATCATAGAGCACATGATCCAAAAATTTAATCAAATCCTGGAGCACATGACACCACACTAATAACATCTCTAACGAGTGCTGACCAGCAAGTAAGAAAATCCTAGAGCAACTACACAAAAATAAAAGGGATAAAATCCTAAAGCTACCAAATTCGCCTTCTTGTTCAATTGAATCATCTGCTTCAAGTTCTTGTTCATCTTCTTTATTTCCCCCTTCAGATCTGCATCCCCAACTATTAGAGTAGCACTTTTAGAGACCAAATTCGTTGGTGCTGATGGCAGATTGAGTTCCCGGGTTGGGGTCCCATTGAATTGAATCCGCTGAACGTAGTGTAAGTGCATCTAGTGCCACCCCTAGTTGGTTTTGGAGTATTGACGACAAACCTAGTTGAGGGACTAATGTGTTTGTGAGAATTGCAGGATAACACAGGTAGAAGTCCCTCATTGATTCGGTTTTCCTACCAGAGATGACCCCCAAAAATGTATGAAGACATTGAAGTCAAAGGTGGTATATGAACATATTCACATTGAAGACTATGACAAGAGAAGACACCACATGAAGCCTATGGAGCTCGAAGATTTAGATCTTTCATAGTTCTTTTTCTTTTGTGTTGAGTCATAGGAACCACCGTACTGTTAAGTGGGATCCAAGAGAAGCAGTCAGAATGACTGAAGTGATGCCTAACCAAAACCTATGTCTTCGAGTGAAGACTATGAGAGCGAATCTTGTCCAGAGTCGGACAAGTCAGCTTTGCTTGTAGCCCAAGTAAAGTTGCCATGTGAGTTTGAAATCTGACCGTTGGAACACGTGTCAGTTCCTTAGTGACCCAGGGTCATTTCGGACAAATCAGGTCGGGTTGCCAAGTGGCTATAAATAGCCCACCCCCTACAACCATAAACGGTTGGCTGCTCAAATTGAGAGTATGGCTTTTTGTCGTTTGAGAGCAACCCACCTCGAAGCCTTTGAGAGAGAATTCATTGCGAGGATAAAGCCCTAACCACCCAGAGCCAAAGAGAATTAGGCATCACTTAAGTCTTCTTGTCTGTGTGATCTGAAGACTTATTACACTTGAGGACTGTGCATCCTCCAGCCGGTTAGGCGTCGCGTTCTGAGCATCCAAGAGACATTGTGGATCGCCGGTGAACGAAGTCTGTGAAGGTTTGGGAGTCTACCTTGAAGACTTACCAAAGTGATTGGGCGAGGTCTGTGTGACCTTAGCTCAAGGGGAATACGGTGAGGATTGGGTGTCCTGAGCTGCGTGTTCAGGACTGGGTGTCCGGGACTGTGTGTCCTAAGGTTTAAATACCTAGCCGCCCTAACCAGACGTACAGTTGTCACAGCAACTGGAACTGGTCCAACAAATCATTGTCTTCAAGGAGTCACTGGTTTCATCTTCCCTTCCCTTTACTTACTGTTACTCCTTGTGAAGTCATTGTATGTCGACTGCAGGGATAATTAAAGTCTCCACTGCACGCCCCGTCTTCGATGGAACTGAATATCCCTACTGGAAGAATAAGATGCGCATGCATCTTGAAGCCATAGACGTCGACCTATGGTATGTCGTCGAGAATGGCGTTCCCAAGGCTGGAGAAGGTGTCACTGCTGCTGATGTCAAGAAATTCGTTCAACTGGACTCTACTGCCAAAAATATCATCTGTGGTCATCTGACCAAAGGACAGTATGGCCGTGTGAGTGCTTTGAAAACATCTAAGCTGGTCTGGGACTGGCTCTCCAAGGTCAATGAAGGCGTCTCAACCCAGAGAGATCAGAGAATCAGTGTCCTTCGCAACCTCTTCAACCGCTTCAAGCGAAATGACAATGAGAATGTCCAGCTCACATTTGACCGACTCACTGACATCACAAATGAGCTTCAAGCCCTCGGCGCTACTGAGATCACCAAACATGAAGTCGTCAAGACACAACTGAGATCACTTGATAGTTCGTTTGACACCCTAGCCATGATGATTCAAGAACGTCCTGATTTCAAGATACTCGATCCGTCTGACATACTTGAGAGGCTCAACACACACGAGTTTCAGCTTGCTGAGAAAAGAGATATCTATAGTCCAAACTATGGGCGAACTCGTGCCTTGAAGGCAAAAGCTATTTCCTCATCTGAAGAAGAATCTGACAGCAGTTCTGATGATCCTGAAGACATTGGAAGGGAACTTGCAATGCTTGTTAAGAAGTTCCAAAAATTCACCAAGAAGAAAGGCTTCAGAAAGTCTTCCCAATCAAGCTCAAGGAATGATGAAGCTTCTGTTCATAACTACAAGAAGAAAACATGTCACAAGTGCAAGAAACGTGGCCACTTCATTTCTGAGTGTCCACAGTGGGACAATGAGAACAAAAAGAAGAAGAAGAGCAAGGAATATGACTCTGACGACAAGAAGAAGAAGAAATACTCAAAGTATTCTTCCAAGTCTTCCTCAAAGTCTTCATCACACAAGAAGAGCTCATTTGGCAAGGCACGTGCATTTGTTGGCAAGGAAATGGATTCAGAGGAGGAGTCTGCCTCTGAGGAGGCGGAGGTGGAGTCTGAGGAGGAGTCCGATTCAGGCGTCGCAAGTCTGGCTACAACATACGTTGCCAAGTCCATCTTCAACACTAAAGACAATGACTTCATCACTGACACCGATGCAAATGACAAGGACTACTCTGCTTCTACCTATTGCTTCATGGCACGCGGTGCCAAGGTAAACACACGCACTACTCACTATCAAACATCTAGTGACGATGACTCTAATTGTGGTTCAAAACCCAGCAAGAAAACACTTGCTAAAATTGCAACTGAACAACAGAAAGCTATGGAACATATTCAAAAACTGTTAGACAGAAGCGATGATCTGTTAGGTGCTGAAATGACTCGATCTGAATCCTTAATTGAAGACATAAAAAATCTTCACGTTAAGTATCAGGAACTTGAAAGTCATCATGAAACTCTCTCAACAACTCATGAAAAGCTTTCCTATGATTATCTTCAAAGGAAGCAAGATCTTGAGAAATTGAGAGCGGCTCATGAAGATCTTCAAAAGGAAAGAGAGTCACTTCGCGCCAAACAGATTAGTTCCGCTCAGGAAGGATTTCAACCACCATGTCTTAAATGCATTGAGCGTGATAATGCTAGTTCTGTTGTTGAATGTTCTACTGCTACTGCTGTTGCAATATCTTCAACTGTTGATGTGGTAACTAACCCCTCTGCTGAGGATACCACCGCTATTGCTGATGAGAATGCTAGGTTGAAGACATTGCTTGAAACAGGGATGTACAAAAGTCTTAAAGGGCATCAGACACTATGTGATGTCCTCAAAAAGCAGATTCTGAACCGAAACCCGAGGAAAGAAGGTGTTGGGTTCGTAAGGAAAATGAATGCTGATGGATCTTACTGGAAACCTGAGCAGTACCCCAAAACCATGTGGGTTGCTGCAAAGGAACCTTCAGCAGATCCATCCAATCTATCTGGCTTCACTTGTGCTAACCCCATTATCATTGATGAATCCTTTGATGCAAACTATATACTGTTTAAGAATTAGAATGGTGAAGTGTTTGCCAGGTACATTGGTACTAACTGCAGGAACGGACCGCCTATGAAGAAGATCTGGGTTCCGAAAAGGTGTCTGGAGAATCTTCCTGTGAATGTCATCATGACACCTCACGTGAAGAAGACAAACCTCAGACCAAAGGCTTCATACGATCCAAAGGCTTCATACAGACAAAGGACTCACCTGAGCCGCACTAACGCAAATGTTTTGCAGGGAAACCATACTCAGGCATATGAATATGAGAGCGGGTCATCAAACCGTCATGTTCATAAGACCAAGAACTACTCTGCTTATTCTCATGAGTACTATTGTCCGCCTGCAAGACTGTTTGCTAGGGCTCCAAAGCCAAAATTCTCAGATGCTGCACTTAGACTTATTGCTTCTAAGCCACCCTTGAAGATGTGGGTGGCTAAGAAAGCTTAACTCTCTTTTGCAGGGAAAGGTCTCCACCAGAAAACCAAAATCATCTGACGCTATTGCTGGGGACCTTAAACATCTTGTAGGGCGCAAGATCAAATGCCCGAATGGTCTTACTATGTACTTCGTTCCTGAATCTCTTGCTACTCTCCCTATTAGCCCTAATCTGGATCTAAGCTTTCATAACCCATTGGTTCGTCAAATGTTTTTGCTTCAAAATGCTCTTGGTGAAGCCTATCCCCCTAACTGCACTGTAGGGTACGACACCAGCGTCTTCAGAATGGATTATTGATAGTGGGTGTACAAATCACATGACTGGCAAAAGAAGCCTTCTCATGGACTCAACCTTACGTCCATCCGACAAGAGCCACATCACATTTGCTGACACTGGTAAAAGTAAGGTATTGGGTCTAGGTAGAGTTGCAATCTCAAGGGATCAACACATGGATAAAGTCATGCTTGTTGAATCCCTTGGCTTCAACTTAATGTCTGTCTCAATGCTTTGCGATTTGAACATGATCAAAATATTTGGAAAATATCATTGCCTTGTACTAATGGAATCTGACAAGTCTCTAGTATTTGAAGGGTATCGACAAGATGATTTGTATGTGGTAGATTTCTCAGCAGGACCACAGCTTGTCGTATGTCTTCTAGCAAAAGCTTCAGAATGCTGGCTCTGGCATCGGAGGCTAGGGCATGCTGACATGAGGAACCTCCACACCCTTGCAAAGAAGAAGCATGTCATAGGCATTGAGGGCGTCAAGTTCAAGAAAGATCACTTATGCTGTGCCTGTGAAGCAGGGAAGATGACGAGGGCCAAACATCCCTTGAAGACAATCATGACCACTACTCGACCCTTCGAACTGCTTCACATGGATCTTTTCGGTCCCACTCATTACTCAAATCATACTACTACTGCTTGTCTCTATGGCTTTGTCATTGTTGATGATTATTCTAGATATACTTGGGTCCACATAATCCTTTACAAGACTGAACTGCAGGATGTCCTCAGACGCTTCGCCAATCGAGCTATGAACAATTATGGCGCCAAGATAAAGCACATCAGAAGTGACAATGGCATTGAATTCAAGAACATTGGCCTTGATACATATCTTGATACCTTGGGCATCACACATGAATTCTCGGCTCCGTACACGCCACAGCAGAATGGCGTCGTCGAACGCAAGAACAGAACACTCATTGAGATGGCCAGAATGATGCTAGATGAATACAAGACTCCAAGAAAATTCTGGCCTGAAGCCATTGATACTGCATGCCATACAATCAATCGTGTTTATCTTCACAAGCTTGTGAACAAGACATCTTATGAGCTCCTTACTGGCAAGAAGCCAAATGTCAGTTACTTCAGAGTATTTGGAGCCAGGTGCTGGATCAAGGACCCACATCACACCTCAAAGTTTGCACCAAAAGCACATGAGGGTTTTGTGCTTGGATATGGAAAGGATTCGCACTCCTACAGAGTCTTCAATCTCTTTCATTACAAAGTGGTTGAAACTGTGGATGTGCGGTTCGATGAGACCAATGGTTCACAAAGAGAGCAACTGCCAAATGTGCTAGATGAAGTTCCATCCAGTGAATCAATCAAGCTAATGGGAACTGAAGAAATTATACCTTCTGAAGCTCATCCTGAAGAAGAACTTGTCATCTCAGCACCTGATCAACATGAAGACAATGCTCAGCCTGAAGACATTCCTTCTAACAACGACAATGACCAGCAAGAGCAAAATCTTCGCCCTGTACATCCTCGCGTTGCCAATGAAGTGCAGATTGAAAGAATAATTGATAGCATCAATGCACCCGGTCCACTCACTCGTTCAAGGGCAACTCAGCTAGCAAATTTCTGTGGGCACTTCGCATTCGTCTCAATAACAGAACCCAAGAAAGTTGAAGAAGCCTTCATGGAACCTGAATGAATTCAAGCTATGCAAGAAGAGCTTCATCAGTTTGAGCCGAATAATGTATGGGAACTGGTTAAGCGTCCTGATCCACGGAAGCACAATATAATAGGCACCAAATGGATATACCGCAACAAGCAAGATGAGCATGGTCAAGTTGTCAGAAACAAAGCTCGTCTCGTTGCTCAAGGATATACTCAAGTGGAAGGCATTGACTTCGATGGAACATTTGCTCCTGTGGCTAGACTTGAAGCCATACGCATACTGCTGGCATATGCAAATCGTCATAACATACTTCTATATCAAATGGATGTGAAGAGTGCTTTTCTTAATGGCAAGATTGAAGAAGAAGTGTATGTTGCACAACCACCTGGCTTTGAAGATCCAAAACATCCTGACATGGTATACAAACTCAACAAGGCACTGTATGGCCTCAAACAAGCCCCTCGGGCCTGGTATGACACACTCAAATACTTCCTGAAGAGCAAAGGCTTCATACCTGGTTCCCTAGACCCCACTCTCTTCACGAAGACATATGATGGTGAACTGTTTGTGTGCCAAATATATGTGGATGACATTATCTTCGGCTGCACCAATCAGAAGTACAGTGAAGAGTTTGGATATATGATGCAAGAGCAATATCAGATGTCTATGATGGGAGAGCTGAAGTTCTTCCTCGGTCTTCAAATGCGACAACAACGCAACGGCATCTTCATATCTCAAGAGAAGTATCTCAAAGATTGCCTGAAGAAGTTCGGTATGCAAGACTGCAAAGGCTTCACGACACCAATGCCAGCCAAACATCATCTGGGTCCCGACGACAATGGTAAAGAGTTCGATCAAAAGGTATACCGCTCCATGATTGGTTCTTTACTTTATCTATGTGCATCTAGGCCAGATATTATGCTTAGTGTTTGCATGTGTGCTCGATTTCAAGCGACACCAAAGGAGTCGCATCACTTAGCTGTGAAGCGAATTCTTCGATATTTGGCTCACACCCCAACTCTAGGATTATGGTATCCAAAGGGCTCAGAGTTTGATCTGGTTGGATTCTCGGATGCTGATTATGCTGGTGACAAAGTTGATCGCAAGTCTACATCAGGCACATGTCACTTTCTGGGACGATCACTTGTATGTTGGTCTTCAAAGAAGAAGAACTGTGTATCTCTCTCCACTGCTGAATCTGAATACATTGCTGCTGGATCTTGTTGCGCTCAACTTCTGTGGATGAAGCAAACACTCAAAGACTATGGCATTCATCTAAAGCAAGTGCCACTTTACCGCGACAACGAAAGTGCCATCAAGATTGCCAACAACCCAGTTCAGCACTCGAAGACAAAACACATTGAAATTCATCATCACTTTCTCAGAGATCATGTTGTGAAGGAAGATATTGATATCATACACGTCAACACTAAAGAGCAATTGGCAGATATCTTCACCAAGCCCTTAGATGAGAAGAGATTTTGCAAGTTACGGTGTGAGCTAAATATCCTGGAATCCTCAAATGTCCTGTGATCAGGCACACATCCTAACCCTTATGCATATTGATGACCTAGATGTGCAACACATGAAGTAAAGTATATCTTCAGTCAATGAAGACATACATTCTAAGTGTGAATACATTAATGTGGAATTTGACTTCAGAGCGCCACGATAATTGTGCGCCGTGTCTGGGTCTAATACTTCCTATAAGGTGGGTAACACCACCACCAAATGTTCTATTTTGAAGTGTTTCACTCATGGCGTTACATTTGCTATGTCTTCACATTTAGCTTGGCTTCAATCTCAACATATCTTCATGATTATCTTCACTATGTTGATTATATAGATATATATATCTACTAGTGTTCTGTCCTCTACAACATTCACTTATAGCTATGACTTCTTGTTGAATCTTTTGAACTAAGTGAATATGATCGGACCCTAACCTCTCTATGCTTTCTATCTCAAATTCTATCTCTCCAAATCATATGCATTCTATTGAAACTGTCGAATGTCTTCTCTGCGTCCTTGTCAGTAGAAGATACAGAGACAACCATTAAGTCCATTTTCAATGCTCATTCCTCCACATAAAACCCGGAGAATAAGGAACGACCACCCGACAATCCAGGCGTGCGTGGGACATGGAACAAACCCCAAAATTCCGCATAATGGCCACGTGTTCCTCAGATGCGAATCGCCAGGGGCACCTGTATATTAACGCAGTGCCGCCCCTGTGCCTATAAATACACACTTCACAGCGGTCATTATCTCTTCTTCCACTCTCACACAAACCCTAGCGCCACCGCTAGCCCTCGACGACGCCGGCGACGAAGCGCTTCGCTGCTGCAACCTCTCTGACGCCGTCTTCACGCCGACCGCGGACATCGTCCTCTCCGCCGTCGCCATAGGTGTCCTCCGTTGCCAAGTTAGGGCACGGAAGATTGAACTGTTCGGCCTCATCTCCCACTCCGTCTAGCAGTTCTTAGTGTGGTAAATAAAACTTCCTTTTTACAGCTTTGTCACTTTCTACCACAAGCAATTTCTATTCACACAAGTTAGATCTCTCTCATACTGCATCTCATAACATGCCTAGTATATTCACTTATGCTTCACAAAGTAGTTAGATTCCTCACTTGTACTGATCTGTGGATTCGTACAAATCTGGAACCAACTCCTTATCTATGAGTGAATGTCTTCGCACGATGAGGTCAATGTCTTCTAAACTGATTTATCTTCAAAATCTTCTAAGAATGCATATGACCTCTTCCCCTTCCCTCGCACCTTAATGCTTTCACAGGTACATGTCCGTGGGAGAATCCTTTGGTTCTCATAGTCTGCATTCATTTGCAGAAATCTTACAGCATCACATAAATTCTCCCGAAGCCAGTTCCTGTTTGACCAGCAAGTGAAAACCTTTGAAGCCTTTGAACGTGCTGAAGCCTTTCAGTTTAAAGTTTATGGCTTCAGAGAAATCAGCAAGGAAGGGTGGTAGAAAGCGTCATGGAGAAACATCTAGAGATCTGCCAGATGACCTCTCAGAACTCTACAAGACAGATCCTGAAGAGGATTACAATCAGCGCAAGACCCGAATCCAATGGATTCGAAGATATTGGGCAGAATAATGGTTCAAATACCGATTTGTAACCTAGGAATATGCTGATAAAAATGCCATCAAGAGACCGTGGGGAGACATCCTATACAAGAATCTTCTACCCAGGTCCAGAGATGAAGCCATTGAACAAGGCTTCTATCCCTGCATGGTCCGTGGGCCACAGCCTGCTGATGCACACCCATCGTCATTACTATGGTGTCATGACGACAACCTGTTCAAGCGCAACTTCCAGTTTGCCCAGAACTCAGCGAAGCAAAACAAGAAGACATTGGGACTAGACTTCAACCCTGGTCCCTCAGCTCCAAGGGCTGATGGAACACGAGATGCAGAACCCAATGTCATCGGTCCTTTCTACAACCTTGAAGGCCTCATCACCCACATCTTGGTTCAAGGGACTGCAGTGAATGAGCCTGCAGCTGACGCTGAATCAGATGAAGTGCCTGCAGTGCTGAAGACAAAGAAGCTGAAGAAGCCTAAAGCTTCAAAGCCTGCCCCTTCACCAAAAATCTCATGGGCGAAGCCACTGGCAACTGCACCTCCTGAAGACAGTGTGTAGTCCGAAGACTTATCATGCATCTCCAAGCCCCAGAAGGTCAAGATGCCTCTGCCTCACACCGGCCAAGAGCTAACAGCTGCTGCCATTCTGCGCAATGACGCCATCGATCTGTCAAGTGATGAAGATCTTGCAGATGACGCTCTTGAGCAACTCATCAAGAGCAAAGAAGAAGCAGAAATCTTCAATGATCTGCCTCTCTTTGATGTAACCATCATCCACAACTTCATTGATGAGTGGTTTGACACGCCAAACATCAGCTTCGAAGATCTGCAGCTACCCATTGGCCTCAGTGTCGCCTTCCAAGGCGCCATTGCTTCAGAGCTAGCTGTCGCCCAGCGCATTGTTGAACTGAAGCAAAAGATTGACTATGAAAAGGCTCAGTTCAAGAAGCATATGGCCAAGCTCAGCGTGCAAGAAGTGAAAAACTTCAAGACAATGATGCACGAGCTCAAGGAAGCCTTTGTAAAGAAACGTGCAGAAGCTCAGGGTTCGCGTGAGCGCATGAAGACTCTGGCTGACAGATGTGTGCAAGCCTACAATGAGGCTGAGAAGCGCAAGGCCCTTGGGCGTCCTGGCATCGACCCCAGGATGGCCGCGAAGAAGAAGAAGAAGCCTGCTACGGCTGAACCCGACGCACCAAGGCAGGAAGCAGTTCCGATTGTCTTCCCAACTAGACTGACTGGCTCGAAGCCAAAAAGCCGGTCAACCGCTTCAGAGCTCAAGAAGACAAGGACTGCTGAGGCTGAAGCGAGGAAGAGGAAACATCCTGAAGCCTCTCCTACTGCCCCCTCCAAAAAGAAGAGGAAGACCAAGAAAGATCGGGCTGCTCCCATAGAGCCTTTGATAGTTGAACCCATTTCTATGGTCTATCCTGAAGCTGAACGTCAACTGACAATCCATGAGCCTGCTTCCACAGAGGCTCATGAAGCTGAAGACTTTCCAGCAGCTGATCCCATCGCTGCTGAAGACATTGGTCAACATGACCATGTAGAAGATGGTGCAGTCCTTCCTCAGCTCGAGAACAGTGAACTCATCACCATTGGTCGTCCACTGACGCCAATTGCGCATGATGCTTCATGGGCGGATCGCCCACAAGAGGAAGAAGACCTTGAGGCCCAGCCAACTCCAACTCCACAGGCGTCGCCTACGTTGCGCAGGCTTCGCAAAGGTCCAAGGCCTCAAGTCTCTGCTGAAGACACTCCGGCTGCATCAGCCGCGGAAGAAGAAGTCCCCCAAGTTGCCACTCCTCTGTCCCACCAAGAAGCAGTTCTCAAGGAGAACGTGCTTGAAAATCTTGCGGCTGCCACAACCACCAATGAAGCTAATGTGGAGCCCTCCCCAACAAAAGCATCAGAAGACAACGAAGCCACAGATCCCGCCACTTCTGTTCCTGAGTCTGCTGCCGGTCCCCAGTTCGACTATCATGTTGAGCACAGGCCTCAGGTACAGAAGCCAATCCCAAGATTGCCAAGGTTCCCAGGTCCTGCATCAGCACTTGGCTCCTTCAACATCAATGGCTTCAGAGCAGACAACACATTCTTCGATAGCTCCAGGAACCCCTACTCAAGGGAAAGGATATCATCTGATCGGTTCTGGAGCTATCCGCAACGAAGCTATTACTCATGCATTCTTTACAACCAAGGTCGCATCTTCCCACACAAGCGCCTTGACATTGAAGCTATAGCTGGTCTGCCCTGTCTGGAAGAAGCTTTGGATTGCTTCAAGGAAGTTGGACTGCTGTTGTTCGTTACTGACCAAGAGCATTGGAATGAAGAGTTGTTGCTCCAATTCTATGCCACACTTCACATCGGCGGGTATAGCGGAGATCCGAAGACTTGGGTCCTGGAGTGGATGACTGGAAACGTTCATCACGAAGCCAAAGCCTTTGACATCATTGAGCTCACTGGTTTGCCCACTCCTGGCGATCTCTACGAGCATGGCTGTCAGCTGCATAGTGAAGCTATTGAGAGCATCTTTCAGAAGCCTGAACCTAATATGAGTCAGATGCTCATCATGATGAAGCCATTGCCCCAAGATGCTGCTTATCCCACGGAGTTCTTCATTGAAGACCTTGAGTATCTGCCAAGAACTATTTATCAGATCATAAGGCGAACTCTCTGGCCCATCAAAGGGCACTCTCCACATGCCAAGCTTGAGGGTGCAATGAAGGCTTTGATCTTCTATATTCTTCATGGAAAATGCTTCAATGCACAGGACTTCTTCATTCTCCAACTTGCTGCATCAGGCTCTGATCTGTTTGGCTTGAAGTTCTACGCCCCATGGGTAATGCGGCTAATCAAACTTCACTCCGCTGTCTCATATCAGCCATCTGCTCGCAATCATTGGACTTTTCTACCTGATGTGGATATCTCTATTGAAGCCATCTATCCTGAGCCTGCCAAGGAACCTCTAAGTCTTCAGAATGCAGAGCATCAGAGTTTCTCTCAGAACACTGAAGGAGTTGAAGCAGTCACTCGTATGTATCCTTTGGCTGGCACTACACGTGCACCACACCCTGCTTCCACTGAAGCCACTGATAGTACAACTGCTCCACGACCCAAGAAGCGCACTCATGTTGTCAACGACCGAGAGCTTCTTGTGGCACTTCATCAGAAACAGGATAGGCATCATGACTGGCTGAAGCGTCAGATGCAAAGCCTCTTGGTGGATGTTAATCGCATTCGCAATCTTGCCACCAAGAATGCTTTCGTTGCCCATGAAACCTGTCGCCGCACATGGAAAGGGCTAACGATGATGTGTTTTGAAGATGATCTTCAAGAGGATGGCTTCACTGAGCGATTCAAGTTTGACTCCACACCTCCTCGAAGGGCTGTGCTGCTACGAACTCCATCCCTTGAAGACTCTGGTTCTCTTCCTCTGCTGCAACTGTGACTACCAGAGTTATCGAGGATGAAGACGATGCTACCTCACCACCACCTCCTTCAGCATGCTTCGACTCTGCTCCAAGCTCTTCAGCACCGCCAAACACCACCAATGACCCTGCTACTTCACCTACTCCTCATGGGAACGAGTAGAGGCTCTATGTCTTCAAACCTTTTTGGTCCTTACTGACAAAAGGGGGAGAACCATATGAGGTTGATAGTCTTCAAGCGGGTCCATATGGGCGGGTGCTTCATATTTTGCTTCGTGCTTACAACTCTTGTTTTGCTACATTTGGTTCTTTTGAGTTGTAACACTTAAACTCGATGGTCGTCTGCTACTTATCTGCCACCTTGCTTTGCAATGATAAATTCCGCATGTGCGACGATAAATTCCGCACTTAGATCATTCTGCAGACGTCCATTTTCCATTATGCATGTCATTATCTTCATATACTTTCACATGCATAGTGGATTGTCATCATAAGTTGAAGTGGATCTCCACAAGTACAACCTGCCATGTGCATTTGCTTTCCAAAAGCAAATTACTTATATGCACATCTTCAGGGGGAGCCCTTGCAACTTATGAAGACAATTCCTTATCCTTTACAACTCCATAGATTATATTCCCCGTTGAAAACTTCAACTAGTTTGTCATCAATCACCAAAAAGGGGGAGATTGTAAGTGCATCTAGTGCCACCCCTAGTTGGTTTTGGAGTATTAACGACAAACCTAGTTGAGGGAGTAATGTGTTTGTGAGAATTGCAGGATAACACAGGTAGAAGTCCCTCATTGATTCGGTTTTCCTACCAGAGATGACCCCCAAAAATGTATGAAGACATTGAAGTCAAAGGTGGTATATGAAGATATTCACATTGAAGACTGTGACAAGAGAAGACACCACATGAAGCCTATGGAGCTCGAAGACTTAGATCTTTCGTAGTTCTTTTTCTTTTGTGTTGAGTCATAGGAACCACCGTACTGTTAAGTGGGGTCCAAGAGAAGCAGTCAGAATGACTGAAGTGATGCCTAACCAAAACCTATGTCTTCGAGTGAAGACTATGAGAGCGAATCTTCTCCAGAGTCGGACAAGCCAGCTTTGCTTGTAGCCCAAGTAAAGTTGCCGTGTGAGTTTGAAATCTGACCGTTGGAACACGTGTCAGTTCCTTAGTGACCCAGGGTCATTTCGGACAAATCAGGTCGGGTTGCCAAGTGGCTATAAATAGCCCACCCCCTACAACCATAAACGGTTGGCTGCTCAGATTGAGAGTACGGCTTTTGTCGTTTGAGAGCAACCCACCTCGAAGCCTTTGAGAGAGAATTCATTGCGAGGATAAAGCCCTAACCACCCAGAGCCAAAGAGAATTAGGCATCACTTAAGTCTTCTTGTCTATGTGATCTGAAGACTTATTACACTTGAGGACTGTGCATCCTCCAGCCGGTTAGGCGTCGCATTCTGAGCATCCAAGAGACATTGTGGATTGCCGGTGAATGAAGTCTGTGAAGGTTTGGGAGTCTACCTTGAAGACTTACCAGAGTGATTGGGCGAGGTCTGTGTGACCTTAGTTCAAGGGGAATACGGTGAGGACTGGGTGTCCTGAGCTGCGTGTTCAGGACTGGGTGTCCGCGACTGTGTGTCCTAAGGTTTAAATACCTAGCCGCCCTAACCAGACGTACAGTTGTCACAGCAACTAGAACTGGTCCAACAAATCATTGTCTTCAACGAGTCACTGGTTTCATCTTCCCTTCCCTTTACTTACTGTTACTCCTTGTGAAGTCATTGTATGTTTGCACTATCTTTTGTCTTCACTGAGTGACTGCATGTTCTATGTGGCTTCACAATATCTTCCTACCTGATCCTTACTACATTGCTGCTATTAGTCATTGTGCTTTCACTATTGAATACTTGACTATGGCTTGCCTGGTGTAGTCTACCTTCCGCTGGAGGGTAATAGGTTTATTTCTATCGTTTGTCTTCATAACTTCCACGTTTTGAAGACTTTCTTAAAAATCGCCTATTCACCCCCCTCTAGTCGATATAATGCACTTTCACATAGTCATCCAGCCATTCAAAATGTGTGCATTTCTTCACGATCTGAAATGAAAACATGAACCCTAAATCCCAGATCGAAAAAGAACTAAAAGCAAATAGAAAAAGAAATCAGGAAAATCATGAGATCTAACCTGCCCCTCTGGCTTGCTCTCGCATTTCACGAACTCTCGCCCATAGTTGCCATCCTTGACCTCCTTCGAAGTCAACCGTATCAGTGGTGCTGCGTGGGCAGTCAGGACATCGCTCCATGGGAAGTGGACCATACTAGGTCCATGAGGGGCAGGAGGCTGAAGTGGTGCTCGACATATCGCCCAAAGTCGCTGGAGAACAAGAAGCAGAGGAGTGGCTCCTCTCGTCGCCGGAGAAGAAGAAGCAGAGGAGGAGTGGCTCCTCTAGTCGCTGCAGAATAAGCACCACAAGAAAGGGGAGGCACAACCAACAAGTCTCGCGGATCGCCCCATGATCCATCGATGCGGAGCCGTCCATGTGATCCAACAGCGCGGAGCCTGCCCTCGAAATTCCTTCTAGAAGACCACATCTGAGGGCTGTCGCTTGGCGCTAGGGTATGATCGGACGGCTGACGTTTGGTGCTAGGGTTTGGCAAAACCCCGCGGGGTTTAGAGGGGTTTTGAGCTGGTCAACGGGGTTTCAAAGGCTTTGACTGAGCATAACTAATTTAAAAAAATCAAAAAAATATGAAACCTTCACCGTTCGTCGTTTTATAGGACACAATAACGAGGAAAAATACTAAACTTGGTATATGCACATTTAGAGAGAAAAAACCTAGCTAGCACGGTCGAGGTCAAATGAGCACCATTAATTAAAAAAATCAAAAAATATAAAACCTGCGCACAATGTTGTCTTGTGTGACATGTTACCAACCAAAAATCATAAACTTTGTCTATGGACATTTTCATGAAAAAACCTCCACACATATAAGCTATCACGTACAATGTTTCATAGTGACCAAGGAGAGGAGGTAGGGTTTCCCTTCAGTTTTCCGAAATTAAAAAAATCCAAAAAAATCACCAAAGCTTGATTTCAAAGTGAATAAGAAGGATCTGAACTTAGTTTTCCATTTTCATATGGTAAACATGTTTTTAATTGTTTTTCTATTAAATTATATTTTTTTCAAAAAAATCTAAAAATAGAAAGATTAATTCAATAAATAGTGATTCTTCAAATCTACACTATATAGATTGAATTGGTGTTAATAAAAAATATTTGGCTCATTTGGAGTAGGTCCAAAAAAATTGATTACAAATGGGGCTGTTTACCCTAGCTTGGGAGCTCATTTGGAGGAAATTTCTCATGACTACAAGTTTTACCACGCAAAAGAGATCGGATTGATCACCTAACGTTTATAATAGTTCAGCAAGTAGTCGAACACATTTCTCATCAAATTCAAAGTTTGCCTAAAATTCAAATTTTCCCTCAGTACTTCAAATTCAAAGTTTACAAATAGAATTATTACACCTTACAAGTTTTCACAGTAGTTCAAATTGACGACAGAATCCTTATTACAAATTCTTAAAGTTCAAAGTTTATGACTTGCATTCAAGTTCAAATTCAAATCTTTGCCTTTCTCCTTGTGTTCCGGGATGGGTTAACCATCTTGCTTCTGGTTTCCCTGGCTGGGATATTTTGTGCTCTTGAAAGCTTTGTCTTGTTGCTTCTGATCTTCACTTCTGGTGATGGCGGTTTTTTTGAGCTTTAACTGATCGAGCAAGTATGTCCAATTGACGGTCATCTGTGGGTTCAATAATCTGTAAAGTAATTTTGGACAAAATAAGTTCCTCCTCTCTTATAGCTTCAAAACCTTCATAAGACATGGTTTCAAATTTCGCATCAGATGATGGTTCAACCGAAGTTTCTTCCTCTCTAGGTCTTTTCTGTCTTGTGCCTCTAATTATCCTAGAGCTGGGTCAAACAGAAATAAGGTTAGCCATCAATAAAAAAGAGAACAAATGCAAAAAATGGAAAGATTGCACACATACCAAGCTGCTACTTCAATCGCTTCATTCTCTAAACTTGTTGCATTCTCCTCTGTTGCTGCATTCTCCTCTAAACTTGCTACATTCTCCTCTAAACTTGCTGCATTTGCCGCTGCCCATTGTTCCTCTTCTCCAAATGATGCATCAACTAGATTGTTACAATGCCTAGCAATATGCCCTAGGATACCACATATTTTGCACTTACACTGTTTTTACACGACCCTCTTCACCAGCTCTTATCCTATTTTTCCTTGGTCTTCCTGGTGGTCTAGTCAGTACAAGAGAACAGAGTCTGAACCTTGGGTCTACTATGTTCCATTGGTCTTTTCCCAAGAGTGTAGGCACATTTTCAGCATAAGCAACCCTAAATTTGGCAACAGAGAAATATTCAGAGCAATATTGATCTACTTCACCATCTTCACCTCCAATAACAGTCATGAGATGTAGGGCATGTGTGCACGGTTTCCCACGGATCTGCCATTGACTACAACTGCATTCCTTAGTTGCAAGTTCACTGGATATCTCCATTCCCTATTTTTACTATTAGTGTATGTCACCTCAGCCTCGTATGTCGACGGTCGAATGCATTTCATCCTTAGTCCTCTTGCCTTGGCATGCAATGCCTTAATCAAAGATGGGAGCATAAGATGGCCAACCTATGGTGTTTCTGCAATTATTTTACGAAGAGCCATCTTTACCATGATCATCTGCCCGATCTTATCAAATACTTGCCACAACAAAAGCCCTTTCACTGACTTGAACTTTGCATTGAAACACTCAACAAGGTTATTGGTCAGATAGTCTACTTTACAGATTTCATTGAATTTGCTTCTTGACCACAACTTTCCATGATGTTCATCCATGTACTCCTTCACCAAAGGATTATGAACATACAACACTCTCAAATGGTGCTCATGCTTCCTCAAGCTGCATGTGTATGATGCTGGCCATATATTCTCATCATAAACTTTGCCTTTTAATTTCTTTTTAAAATTTTGCGCTAGGTGTCGTATACATTCCCTATGTTCTACTCCAGGGAATACAATTTCTACTGTAGTTTCTAAACCCTTGCAAGCATCTGTGTGTATAACTAAACTTGAGGGTTTACCTATAATGTTGCACAACTGCTGCAGAAACCAGAACCAACTCTCCTCACACTCTACCTCCAACACACCAAATGCAACTGGGAATAGCCAGTTGTGTCCATCGACTGCAGAAGCTACTGCTAGCTGGCCTCTCCATCTTCCATTCAAAGCAGTTGCATCGACAGCCAAATAGGGCCTACAACCATTCAGAAAACCCTGCCATCAAGCCTTGAAACAAACAAAAGCCCTCCTAAAGCACTCCCTCTCTAGTGCCTTCCCTTTTAATTTGTACTTAACTGTATGCTTGTCAATCTCTACAACACTCCCTGGACTAGTTGTCTCCACTTCAGCGTTGAAGGTGTAAAGCAACTGAAAACTCTCATTCCATGGACCATTAATCCTATCAAGATCCCTTTCCTTAGCATAGAAAATCCTCATGTACTATATATTAATCTTGTACTTCTGAAATAGCTTCCCATGGAGTGCTGTTGGACCAATTGTTGGTGTTTCCCTCACCCAATCCAAGATTGCATCTGCCACCCACCTAGTCTTTGCAAGCTTAGATTTGTCCTTTCCCCCTCCCCCTCCTGGTGGGCAAGTGTGCCCGTCTGGGTTGCTTTTTATTTGAAACAAAATGAAAAATGATGTCAAATACAATTAAGAAACAATACACATGATCTGAATATAGAATGGATAAATAATCTGATAAAAAGATTCAGTTGTAATACCTGAATCAATTTGTTCTTTAGCATAGTGGATGCATGCAACCTCCACCTACACCTATCATAAGGGCAATGAACAGTGAATCTTCCTGGCTCACTCCTATCAACCTCAGAAGAGCTTTCAGTGAGAATGCAATATGTAGTCACTGCATTACGACAGTCCACCATCGATTCAAATACGGTTCCTGGAGTAAGGTCAGGATTCTCCCTGTTCCACTCAATTGTTGGCATGTCCTTACCATCATATTCTTGTAAAACTAAGGAGTCGATCTTCTCCTCCCTCTCTTCATCGTCAGTGTCATCAAATCTTGCACGACTGCTAGGCTCCTCTGGATATTCATCTTCCACCGCCTGTTGACTGACTCTATCTACCAGTTGATGGAATAGAATCTCATCCTCATCATCATGTCGAGGCACTTCCTCGCCAGGCTCTGCATCTACTTCTACATCAGGTGCAGAAGGGAGAGGATAAGTGGCAGAATTAGCGACATCCGACATGTTTTGGCTTTCAAAACCACTAGGTTTACTTGGTCTCAACCTACAGGGAGTGCGAGGACGCTCGCTATTAGTAGAGACAGATGATGTCTAAACACCCTTCGGGATACGTTGTTTGCGTGCCTGAAGCACACCGATATGGATTTTACCGAAACGGCTGTCAGCATTCAAACTAAATAGCAATCCCAGATGCTCATCACAAGTTAATGGGACAAATCTCTGCTCGATACTGTCGAAATATCTTAGTTCAACAGCAACAGCAGGGCTCCACGGATACTCACAACAGAGTGCCTTGCGGAAATTTGTGAACGAAACGCTGGTTTCTACCACTTTAGGATAGAAAAATCCGGAAATCATACACGGTTTAGTTCCATGCAGCTCGCTGGTTTCCATTCTAACCGCCAGCCAAAAAGCAAGTGCAGGATCAACCCTATTCGATTGAAATAAGATAAAGGGCGCAATTAGGCCGAAAATTTTCAGATAAATTGCACTGATTCACGCCCACGGTGGTCAAATACATCCTAATTTACGGATCTCCTAATCAATTTGAGAGGAAAACAATGCTTACCCAAGTGGAATCCATGAATTATCAGCCTCTGATTCGACCCAATCATCTCCCCGGTCGATGGGCCGGACAGGGTGCCCCCCCGACATCGCTTCCTAATCCTAGATGGGGAGAGAGGGTAGATGCGGCGGAGGCGGCACGACGGCAGTGGAGGCGGAACGACGGCGACGGAGGGGGCAGCACGTAAGCGACTGGATCTGATTCAGGTGACAGTGAGTGTCAGTTTCGCGGCCCCACTAGTTAGCACGTAACGGTCAAAATGTGGACTCCACCCTATGCGGCCCCACTCGTTAGAGTTAACGGTCAAGCCATTGACCTAACGATGACGTCCGCTATGACCATTTCTGAGGGTTTCGGGCAAGGGAGTGGGGAAAAGTGAGCAAAAGTTAAGAGCGTGGGGATGAATGAGTAGAGCTAAGGAACCAGGGGCACAGAAATAAAAAAACCCTTTCTTCTTTTGCTTGTTGGGAGCTTTCCCATGTAAATTGTTTTCTTGTTTTGTTTTTCTTTCTTTAATTTGCTTCCTTCAAGAAAAACTAAAAACTCCAAAAATATTTTTGTGTGTTCCTCTGAAACACTTTTCTTTTGTTGAGTCATTATGAGGAGAAGACCACGATGAAAATGTTGAGTGGCTCTCATATGCATTATTGTTATCTAACAAAGAGCCCATATTACCTTGTCTTCTCCTTTGAATAAAATATTTGTAGATTCCAGCTTAGTCCACGACAATCTTGCACTATTATTATTTTCATATCATTTGGTCGTGCAAGTGAAAGGCAATAATGACGATATATGATGAAGTGACTGATGCAACGAAAAGCGGGTGTGAACTCAACTTGTTTTTTTGTAAATACATTTAACTCATCATGCATGATTCAACATATTATGATCAAACATGTTTATGATGACAATTAGAGATTATAGTTGTTCATGCCATTCTTAAGTAGCTAGGAGTAGATAATAATTTATCTTGGGTGTCAACATACATTAAAATGATTGTGATGTAGTATGATGATATGGTATCCTCCTTTGAATGTTTCAAGTGGCTTGACTTGGCACATGTTCACACATGTAGTTGATTCAAAACCAACATAGCCTCCACGATATTTATGTTCGTGGTGTTTATATCCTACTCATGATAGTACTCAATGTTAATTATTCATAATGCGTGATTATGAACGTTTTCGCTCTCTATTTGGTCTCTTCTCAACCTATTTGCTAGCCTTCGCCTGTACTAAGTAGGAATACTGCTTGTGCATTAAAATCTTTAAACCAAAGTTATTCCAGATGAGTCCACTATATCTACCTATACGCGGTATTACTCTGCCGTTCCATGTAAATTTGCATGTGCCACCTCTAAATATTCAAATAAACATATGTTTTGTGTACCTGTACCGCTCATGGAGCGACAGGGGGTGGTCAGTATTTCCGTGCTAAGCGGGTTATTCTCATGATGAGTGTTTATTCACTCGTCCTTGCACGAGAGGGGCCGGTAATCGGGATGCCCAGTCCCATGATCAAAATTGCAATAATAATAAAAACAAACTCCCTCGGACTGTTGTTGGTATGGAGGGCACCCGAGGATTTGGCTAGCCATGGCATGTGTTTGTTGATGGTGGGGGAGTAAAATTTACTTTTGCCGCTTGGGAACCGCCGCTAATGTGTTTAGCATGGAAGATGTTGATAACTCTTGGTCATGACGTTGACAGGAAAGGTATGCCTCCCAAAATAAAATTTGTCTCTGATTTAAGCTTCGAGCGCTGGCACCTCTGCAAATCCCTGTTTCCCTCTACAAAGTGCTTATCCATTGACTTTTATGTTATTTTACTTTTATTGTTGAATCATCACCTTCTCAAACAAACACCAGTCCTGAGAGTACTATTGTAATTCTCATGCATTGTGTATAGTTAATGTTGTGTGCATCATGACTGGATCTCTTCTACCATGAATTACAATGTTCAGTCGCTGCTTGAACTTTGGAGGTGCTCTACATTTATGTTTTGCAGTCTCAGAAAGGGCTAGAGAGATACCATTATTGTCATATTATATCATGGTTGTTTTCTGAATATTGATCCCTAGTATCCACTATGTTCTAAGATTGATGTTGCTATGAATTTCCTACGCTTAATCCTTGTCACTAGGGCCCGGGTGCCATGATTTCAGATCTGAACCATTTATGTCTTCACCATATATTTGTGTTCTTGAGCCGATATTCCGAGTTATACGCACCTATTATGTGTTATGATCTGCATACCGCAAGGTGACAATAATTGGGATTCCTTTTGGTGATTACCATAGTTTGAGGAGTTCATGTATTCACTATGTGTTAATGCTTTGTTTCGGTTCTCTATTAAAAGGAAGCCTTAATATCCCTTAGTTTCCTTATGGACCCTGCTACCACGGGAGGGTAGGACAAAAGATGTCATGCAAGTTCTTTTCCATAAGCACGTATGACTATTTACGGAATACATGCCTACATTACATTAATGAATTGGAGCTAGTTCTATGTCACCCTAGGTTATGACTATCACATGATGAATATTATCCAACTTTATCGCTGATCCAATGCCTACAAGCTTTTCACATATTATTCTTGCTAAGTTACTACCGTTGCTGCTACTGTCGCAATTACTATAAACTACTGCTACTACCGTTAGCATTACTATTACTATTATTGCTGCTGCTATCAATCTATCATACTACTATGCTATTGATCACTCTACTTCAGATATTTAGTCTCCAGGTGTGGTTGAATTGACAACTCAACTACCAATAATTACAAGTATTCTTTGGCTCCCCTGGTGTCGAATCAATAGATTTTGGTTGAATACTCTACCCTCGAAAACTGTTGCGATCCCCTATACTTGTGGGTTATCACGTATGTGGCCAGGACCAAACCTAGTCCCTCTATACACACACAGGCATTCCAGTTCACCCAGGCGTGCACCGCACAACTCCTGACATCTGAAAAGCTTTCGGGAAAATCGTATGATGTCGAGTGCCCATAACTTATCCGGCGTGGTGGTTAGTGCGAAAATGACAAAGGCCTACCCAGATCACATATCCCAACCGTTAGTGCATTGGAAGCTCGCGAAGACGATCTATGATCTTGTCGCCCCGTCAAGGGCCAGGCCCATCCCTCTCTAGGGCGGTCTCTGCCTGCTCATTTGTGCCACGCCATTATCTTGCGGGTATTCTCATGTTCAACCCGACTTCAGTAACTCTTGCGGATACCCCTTGGGTCGTCCCGACTTCAACAAAGGGCTGAGGTGAAGGTCAAGGTATTCGTGTGTCCATAACATCAAGGGAGAATTTGAGGAATCACCCTCGATGGATTCTAACTCGATGTAACCATCATGCTGAACTTGGAGGAATCACCCTCGAAGAGTTCACAGTTGAGGTGTTGCACGGCAGAGTCCTCATCGGGAGTGGTGAATGAGGAATCACTCTCTGTAGTCCACGGCCGACTGGCTACACTATAGAGATATCATCGAGAGTGAGATGCGAGGAATCACCCTCGTCACTCGATAGTAGCTCTGCAGAGTCGTACAACTAAGTGGGGTGTCATTGATGTGTCGGTCTCCGCACCTCGATCACATTGATCGAGTTATCTAGAAGGAAAGCATGGAAACACTGACAAGGGTGTGGGGATATTGATGGATCACTAACCAACCTGTACTAATTAAGCATATATGATAACATGTAAAGTAACAACAGCAGGTTACAAAAGCAGGCTATGCACCGAAATAGGAGGTATTGAACAACAATAGCAAGATTGAATGCAAGCACGAGAGAGAAAGAATGGGCGATATACGAATGATCAAGGGGGTTTTGCTTGCCTGGATGCTCTGGCGAGAAGGAAGGGTCATCGTCGAAGTAGTCGTACTCGGGGCAGCGGTAGTCCCAGGGTCTACCAGAGAGAAGGAGGGGGAAGAAACAATAAATATAAAGCATACAAATGCAGCACAATGCATGTCATGGCAAAAAGTGATGTTAATGTGATCTAATGCATCCCTAGACATTTTATAAGAAAAGGGAAATTATTTGGTAATATTTTGCCAGCTCTAGGTCTTTTTGGTATGTTGATCCAGGGGCAAAATGTCGATGTTCACTATGTTATAGGAGTGTGACAAGTATGTGGATTGCATATTCAGATTCTTCTTATTTTTCTGATCATTTTTCATATATAAATTAATTTCGTCTGAGCTACAATTCATTTTCTATGAATTTTCAAACTTTTACTAATATTCTGGAATTTCTGAATTTACTTTAATTCCAATTAATAAACAGATAAATTGCTATGGGTACACAGGAGTGTACCCAACAATGTGTGCATGTGTATGGCATGTGGGCCCGGAGGGCCTAGTTGACCCAGTCAACATTGACTGGTCAACAAGGGGTACTAAGCAAAGGGTCCCAATTGTCATTGATTGCAGTTTTTAATCACAGATCTAGTTAGACATTTTAACTAAAAGGGGTCCACTAGTCATAGGGTAGTGATACGTCTCCAACGTATCTATAATTTTTTATTGTTCCATGCTATTATATTATCTATTTTGGATGTTTTATATGCATTAATATGCTATTTTATATTATTTTTGGGACTAACCTATTAACCTAGAGCCCAATTCCAGTTCCAGTTTTTTCCTTGTTTTTTAGCATGGAAAAAAAGGAATACCAAACAGATTCCAAACAGAATAAAACCTTCGCAATGATTTTTCTTGGACCAGAAGACACCTATTGGACTTGGACTCCAAGTCAGAAGACCTTGGAGTAGACAACAATCCACGGGGGCGCGCCCCCTGCCTTGTGGCCTACTCCAACACCTCACTACTGCAGGATGGTCCAAACGCGACACTGTGTGCGATGCCGTAATCGCAAATAGTGGTGTAAAAAACCGTAAAAAAGGTGCAAAACATTTGCGATGACAGATGCATCAAACACGGTTCAGAATTTAGTTGCGTGTGTGATGCAGAGCATATAGTTTAGCTCAATTAACTGTTTGGGATGAGGAGGCACAAAAGAAATGGGCAGCCAGATGAAGGCGTGTGCGATATACAACATACGGTTCACTGGGATGAACTGTGTGTGATTAGGCAACACAATGGAAATGTTCAACTGAACAAGATGTGTGTGATATGCGACAAACAGGTCCATAATCTGAAATGTGTGTGAAGACCAACAATAACATAGACGATTGCTGCTAATAAGCCATGTGAATTGCTTTGTCTACAGTAGAAAAACATGTATATATATATATATATATAACTAAAATAAACATCCAATTACATAAGTGACTATAAAGATCATCGCACACACCTAAATAAACAATTGCATGCATTCTAAAGTAGGAGAAACGATCGTATAGTCATCTACTTCTTGTGACGCTCCCGCCACTGCTATGTGGCTCGATCCCTCGTCCGGGTCAGGAAGAAGACAGTTCCTCATGTCAACGATCCGCCTGTACATCTCGTAGCTTGTGTATGCGTCCATGGCCGCGTACTTGACATGTTGTTCATTCAGTCTCTTATGCCACACGCTGTGCCAGGTGATAACCCACAAGTATAGGGGATCGCAATAGCTTTCGAGGGTAGAGTATTCAACCCAAATTTATTGATTCGACACAAGGGGAGCCAAAGAATATTCTCAAGTATTAGCAGTTGAGTTGTCAATTCAACCACACCTGGAAACTTAGTATCTGCAGCAAAGTGTTTAGTAACAAATTAATATGATCGTAGTGGTAGCGGCAACAAAAGTAAAGGCATCAAAAGTAATGTTTTTGGTATTTTGTAGTGATTGTAACAGTAGCGGCGGAAAAGTAAATAAGTGAGAACCAATATATGGAAAACTCGTAGGCACCGGATCAGCGATGGATAATTATGCCGGATGCGGTTCATCATGTAACAGTCATAACATTGGGTGACACAGAACTAGCTCCAATTCGTCAATGTAATGTAGGCATGTATTCCGTATATAGTCATACGTGCTTATGGAAAAGAAATTGCATGGCATCTTTTGTCCTACCCTCCCGTGGTAGCGGGGTCCTATTGGAAACTTAGGGATATTAAGGGCTCCTTTTAATAGAGAACCGGAACAAAGCATTAGCACATAGTGAATACATGAACTCCTCAAACTATGGTCATCACCGGGAGTGGTCCCGATTATTGTCACTTCGGGGTTGCCGGATCATAACACATAGTAGGTGACTATAGACTTGCAAGATCGGATCTAGAACTCACATATATTCATGAAAACATAATAGGTTCAGATCTGAAATCATGGCACTCGGGCCCTAGTGACAAGCATTAAGCATTGCAAAGTCATAGCAACATCAATCTCAGAACATAATGGATACTAGGGATTAAACCCTAACACAACTAACTCGATTACATGATAAATATCATCCAACCCATCACCGTCCAGCAAGCCTACGATGGAATTACTCACGCACGGCGATGAGCATCATGAACTTGGTGATGGAGGATGGTTGATGATGACGATAGCGACGAATCCCCCTCTCCAGAGCCCCGAACAGACTCCAGATCAGCCCTCCTGAGAGGTTTTAGGGCTTGGCGGCGGCTTCGTATCATAAAACGCGATGATTTCTTCTCTCTGATTTTTTTCTCATCGAAACTCAATATATAGAGTTGGAGTTGGCAACGGAGGGTCTCCAGGGGGGCCACGAGGTAGGGGGCGCACCCTAGGGGGGGGTCCACCCTCGTGGAAAGGGTGTGGGCCCCCTGGTCTTCATATTTGGCGAGGATTTATTATTATTTTTTAAGACCTCCCGTGGAGTTTCAGGTCATTCTGAGAATATTTGTTTTCTGCACATAAAACAACATCATGGCAATTTTGCTGAAAACAGCGTCAGTCCGGGTTAGTTCCATTCAAATCATACAAATTAGAGTCCAAAACAAGGGCAAAAGTGTTTGGAAAAGTAGATACGACGGAGACGTATCAAATCCCCCAAGCTTAAACCCTTGCTTGTGCTCAAGCAATTCAGTTGACGAACTGAAAGAAAGAAAAACTTTTACAAACTCGGTTTGCTCTTGTTGTTGTAACTATGTCAAGCCATCATTCAAGTTTTCAGCATAGATCATAACTAACCACACTTGCAATAATTCTCAGGTCTCATCATTACTCATATCAATAGCATAATCAACTAGCAAGTCATAATAATAAATCTCAGATGACAACACTTTCTCAAAACAATCATAATATGAACAAGATGGTATCTCGCTAGCCCTTTCTCAGGCCACAAAACATAAATGCAGAGCACCTTTAAAGATCAAGGACTGACTAGACATTGTAATTCATGGTAAAAGAGATCCAATCATAGTCACACCCAATATAAATTAATAGTGATGAATGCAAATGACGGCTGTGCTGTCCAGCTAGTGCTTTTTAATAAGAGGGTGATGACTCAGCATAAAAGTAAATGTATAGGCCCTTCGCAGAGGGAAGCAGGGATTTGTAGAGGTGCCAGAGCTCGGTTTTGAAATAGAGATAAATTGTATTTTGAGCGGTATACTTTCATTGTCAATGTAGCAACTAAGAGATGGCGATATCTTCCATGCTAAACACATTATAGGCGGTTCCCAAACAGAATGGTAAAGTTTATACTCCCCCTCCACCAACAAGCATCAATCCATGGCTTGCTCGAAACAACGAGTGCCTCCAACATACATCAGGTCCCAGGGGGAGTTTTGTTTGCAATTAATTTTGATTTAGTTTGCATAAAGCATTGGACTGGGTATCCCGGTGACCAGCCATTTTCTCGTGAGTGAGGAGCGGAGTCCACTCCTCTTGAGAATAACCCACCTAACACGGAAGATAAGGACAGCCTTTGTTGATACATGAGCTATTCGAGCATACAAAACAGAATGCTTATTTGAAGGTTTAGAGTTTGGCACATACAAATTTACTTGGAACGGCAGGTAGATACCGCATATAGGAAGGTATAGTGGACTCATCTGGAATAACTTTGGGTTTTAAGGGATTGGATGCACAAGCAGTATTCCCGCTTAGTACAGGTGAAGGCTAGCAAAAGACTGGGAAGCGACCAACTAGAGAGCGACAACAGCCATGTACATGCATTAAAATTAATAAACATTGGATGCAAGCATGAGTAGGATATAATCCACCATGAACATAAATATCTGAAGGCTATGTTGATTTTGTTTCAACTACATGCGTGAACATGTGCCAAGTCAAGTCACTTAAATCATTCAAAGGAGGATACCACCCCATCGTACCACATCATAATCATCTCAATAGCATGTTGGCATACAAGGTAAATCATTATAACTCATAGCTAATCAAGCATGGCACAAGCAACTCTGATCTCTAATTGTCATTGCAAACATGTTTATTCATAATAAGCCGAATCAAGAACGCGGGACTCATCATATTTACAAAAACAAAAGAGGTCGAGTTCATACCAGCTTTTCTCCTCCCAGTCAGTCCATCATATATCATCATAATTGCATTTCACTTGCATGACCGAACGCTGTGAATAATAATAAGAGTGCAGGTGCATTGGACTAAGCTGGAATCTGTGAGCATTCAATAAACATGAGAAGACAAGGCAATATGGGCTCTTTGGTTAATTCAACAATAATGCATATAAGAGCCACTTCAACAATTTAATTATGGTCTTCTCCTACTGACCCCCAAAGAAAAGAAAAGAAATAAAACTATTTACACGGGAAAGCTCCCAACAAGCAGAAGAAGAATGGGAAATATTTTTGGGTTTTCTTTTTAATTATTACTACCGCAGCAGAAAAGTAAACTACTACTATTTTTTGGTTTTTCTTAAGGTTTACTAAACACACAAGAAGAAAGCAGGAAAAAGGAAATAAACTAGCATGGATATTAAAGTGAAAAAGTATGAGCACCGACATCTAGCAATGAGTGTGTGTGAACATGAATGTAATGTCGGTGAGAAATACGTACTCCCCCAAGCTTAGGCTTTTGGCCTAAGTTGGTCTATGGCCACAGCTGGCCTGGCGGATATCCATAATAATAGTTGTTGGGGTCGTACTGTGATGAGGAAGGATAGTTGGGATCATACTGATGTGCAGCGGTTATCGCCTGCTGAGCTGCAGCGTGGAGTCGAGCTGCCTCCGCTCTCCTCTCATACTCTTCTGCCTCCTCTCTGGTAATAACATATCTTCCTTTTGCCTGTGAATCAAAGAAGGCAGGAGCAGGGAGAGTAATACGGAAAACATGTCCTTTGTAAAAAATTAAGCTGTATACGAGAGGTGATTCAGACCTCTCGACAAACTGGTGCGAAGCCATAGAGTCATAATCTAAATATGCAGGGGGCAACTCCGTATCACCCTCACGAATGTATATTTCAAGAAAATGAGCTAAGCGGGTCGCAAAAATTCCTCCAAAGAAATCTCCATTATGTCTACTATGATGCAACCTACGAGCTACAATGGCTCCCATATGATAAGATTGGTCTCCTAACACAGCACTCCTAAGAATGCTAAGATCAGGGATACACATGTGACATGCTTCATCCTTAGTATTTATGCATCTGCCGATGAAAAGAGCAAAATAATGTATAGCAGGAAAGTGAATGCTCCCTATGGTAGCCTGCGTTATATCTCTAGATTCTCCCACAGTTATACTAGCAAGAAAGTTTCTAAATTCAGATTTAGGGGGATCCCTAACACTACCCCATGATGGAAGTTTACAAGCAGAAGTGAAATCCTCTAAGTCCATGGTATAAGATTTGTCATAAAGATCAAACATGACTGAAGGAGAATATCGTGAAGATGAATACTCAAACCTCCTCACAAATGAACATGTGAGATCATGATACTGGGGGCATCTGTTAGCCTCAAAATCCTCAAGACCGGCATTGCGCAAATATGCTTTGAATTCTTTTTTAATTCCCACACGGTCCATAAAATTTTCCGACGGCCATTCACAAGGCCGTACTGGAGCATCTCTTGGTGGATCCTCGTCAGCATCGCGCATAGCAATCCTGGGTCCTTGCTTCTTAGAGGAACCACCTTGGAACATCTTCCTAAACATATTGTTTATCTCTGAAAAATTCTGAAATTTTTAGTAACTTCAAAATAAAAGTAACCAATCTCAATAAAACTGATAGCAACTACTCCTACAAGTGCCTAGAGCCTATATCAAGCATTAGAACTACTTGGAACCATATAAATTTGACATGCAAGCTCAAGAACATGGTCACCTATGCAACCTAAATTTGCAATGAATAAATCACTAGAACAAAAACTAATTGGACCAATGGAGGAGTCACATACCAAGGAACAATCTCCCCAAGCAGTTTTGCAAGAGGTGCTTTGAGCAAGGAGATCGAAAATCACAGCAAAAGTGGCTGGAACTCGTGCTTGAGTTGGTTTTTGGGGTTTGTGTGGGACAGAGGAAGAAGATGGGTGCTGGGATAAGTGGAGGAGGGCCACCGTGGGCCCACCAGGCAGGGGGCACGCCCTATAGGGGGGGCGCCCACCACCCTCGTGGCTAGGTGGCAGCTCCTCCCGCGGTGATTTCTACACAGTAAATCCTCAAATATTCCCGAAAAAATCATATTAAATTGGCATGTCATTCTGAGGACTTTTATTTTCGGGTTATTTTTATATTGCACGGATAATCAGATAACAGACAGAAAAATACTATTTTTACTTTAGTTAATATAAACAACAGAAAATATAAAGAGGGTACAGAAGTTTGTGCTTCTAGTTTCATCCATCTCATGCTCATCAAAAAGAATCCACTAACAAGGTTGATCAAGTCTTGTTAACAAACTCATTCCGATAATCATGAAACCGGAGAAAATTCGAATAACACTAGGTTACCTCAACGGGGATATGCACATCCCCAATAATAAGTATATCATATTTATTTTTGACAGTAGGACGAGGAAATTCAAAACCTCCAAATATAATCGATGGAATTTTTCCAATGGAGTTGATACTATGAACTTGAGGTTGTTTGCTCAGAAAGTGTACCGTATGCTCATTACCATTAACCTGAAAAGTGACATTGCCTTTGTTGCAATCAATAACAGCCCCTACAGTATTAAGAAAAGGTCTTCCAAGAATAATAGACATACTATCATCCTCGGGAATATCAAGACTAACAAAGTCCGTTAAAATAGTAACGTTTGCAACTACAACAGGCACATCCTCACAAATACCGACAGGTATAGCAGTTGATTTATCATCCATTTGCAAAGATATTTCGGTAGGTGTCAACTTATTCAAGTCAAGTCTACGATATAAAGAGAGAGGCATAACACTAACACCAGCTCCAAGATCACATAAAGCAGTTTTAATATAATTTCTTTTAATGGAGCAAGGTATATTAGGTACTCCAGGATCTCCAAGTTTCTTTGGTATTCCACCCTTAAAAGTATAATTAGCAAGCATGGTGGAAATCTCAGCTTCCGGTATCTTTATTTTATTAGTAATGGTATGCTTCATATATTTAGCATAAGGATTTGTTTTGAGCACATCAGTTAATCGCATACGCAAAAAGATAGGCCTAATCATTTCAGCAAAGCACTCAAAATGCTCATCATCCTTTTTCTTGGATGGTTTAGGAGGGAAAGGCATGAGTTTCTGAACCCAAGGTTCTCTTTATTTACCATGTTTCCTAGCAACAAACTCTCTTTTATCATAACGTTGATTCTTTGATTGTGGGTTATCAAGATCAACAGCAGGTTCAATTTCTACATCATTGTCATTACTAGGTTGAGCATCATCATGAACATCATCATTAATATTTTTATTAGGTTCATGTTCATTACCAGATTGTGTTTCAGCATCAGACATAGATATATCATTTGGATTATCAAGTGGTTCAGCAATAGGTTCACTAGAAGTTTGCATAGTTCTATCATTTTTCTTTTTCTTCTTTTTAGAAGAACTAGGAACATCAATATTATTTCTCTGAGAATCTTGCTCAATTCTCTTAGGGTGGCCTTCAGGATACAAAGGTTCCTGAGTCATTCTACCAGTTCTAGTAGCCACTCTAACAACATAATCATTTTTCTTACTATTCATTTCATCAAGCACTTCTTTTTGAGCCTTAAGTACCTGTTCTACTTGAGTGGTAACCATAGAAGCATGTTTGCTAATAAGTTTAAGTTCACCCTTAATATCATCCATATAATCACCCAAGCGTCTAATCATATAAGCATTTTCTTTTAATTGTCTGCCAAAATAAGCATTGAAGTCGTATTGTTTAAACATAAAGTTATCAAACTCATCCAAGCGCTGACTAGCCATTTTAGTAGGAGGAACTTCAGCTTTATCATATCTATAGAGAGAATTTACCTTTACTACATGTGTCGGGATATCGGGATCAGGAGGTTCTTCAACAAATAAATAATTGAGATCATAAGTTTCTTCAATAGGCGGTGAATTAAGACCATGTATTTCTTCAATAGGAGGTAAATTCTTAACGTCTTCAGCTTTAATACCTTTTTCTTTCATAGATTTCTTTGCATGTTGCATATCTTTGGGACTGAGAAATAGAACACCTCTCTTCTTCGGAGTTGGTTTAGGAATAGGCTCAGTAATTGGAGCAGGAGATGGCTCAAGAGGTGGCTCAGGATCTGGCTCAGGAGGTGCCCAATTATTTTCATTTGTCAACATATTATTCAATAGAATTTCAGCTTCATCCGGTGTTCTTTCCCTAAAAAGAGAACCAACACAACTATCCAGGTAATCTCTGGAAGCATCGGTTAGTCCATTATAAAAGATATCAAGTATTTCAGGTTTCTTAAGAGGATGGTCAGGCAAAGCATTAAGTAGCTTGAGAAGCCTCCCCCAAGCTTGTGGGAGACACTCTTCTTTAATTTGCTCAAAGTTGTATATTTCCCTTAAAGCAGCTTGTTTCTTATGAGCAGGGAAATATTTAGCAGAGAAGTAATAAATCATATCCTGGGGACTACGCACACAACCAGGATCAAGAGAATTAAACCATATCTTAGCATCACCCTTTAATGAGAACGGAAGTATTCTGATTAAATAGAGGTAACATGATCTCTCATTATTTGTGAATAGGGCAGCTATATCATTTAACTTAGTAAGATGTGCCACAACAGTTTCAGATTCATAGCCATAAAACGGATCAGATTCAACCAAAGTAATTATATCAGGATCAACAGAGAATTCATAATCTTTATCAGGAACACATATAGGTGAAGTAGCAAAAGCAGGGTCGGGTCTCATTCTATCTCTAAGTGATTCTTTGTTCCATTTAACTAATAACCTCTTAAGCTCATATCTATCTTTGCAAGCGAAAATAGCAGCAGAAGATTCTCTATCAAAAAGATAACCTTTAGGAATAACATGCATGTTCTCATCATCACTATCATCATCGTATTCAGATTCAATAATTTCTTTTTCTCCTGCCCTAGCAATTTGTTCATCAAGAAATTCACCAAGGGGCATAGTAGTATCAGACATAGAAGCAGTTTCATCATAAGTATCATGCCTAGCAGAAGTGGCATCACCAATAACATGCGACATATCAGAACGAATAGCAGAAGCAGGTGTAGGTGTCGCAAACTTACTCATAACAGAAGGTGAATCAAGTGCAGAGCTAGATGGCAGTTCCTTACCTCCCCTCGTAGTTGAGGGATAGATCTTGGTTTTTGGATCTCTCAAGTTCTTCATAATGATAAGCAGATATAAATCCCAAGTGACTCAAAGAATAGAGCTATGCTCCCCGGCAACGGCGCTAGAAAAAGGTCTTGATAACCCACAAGTATAGGGGATCGCAACAACTTTCGAGGGTAGAGTATTCAACCCAAATTTATTGATTCGACACAAGGGGAGCCAAAGAATATTCTCAAGTATTAGCAGCTGAGTTGTCAATTCAACCACACCTGGAAACTTAGTATCTGCAGCAAAGTGTTTAGTAACAAAGTAATATGATAGTGGTGGTAGCGGCAACAAAAGTAAAGACAGCAAAAGTAATGTTTTTGGTATTTTGTAGTGATTGTAACAGTAGCAGCAGAAAAGTAAATAAGCGAGAACCAGTATATGGAAAACTCGTAGGCACCGGATCAGCGATAGATAATTATGCCGGATGCGGTTCATCATGTAACAGTCATAACATAGGGTGACACAGAACTAGCTCGAATTCGTCAATGTAATGTAGGCATCTATTCCGTATATAGTCATACGTGCTTATGGAAAAGAACTTGCATGCCATCTTTTGTCCTACCCTCCTGTGGCAGCGGGGTCCTATTGGAAACTTAGGGATATTAAGGCCTCCTTTTAATAGAGAACCGGAATAAAGCATTAGCACATAGTGAATACATGAACTCCTCAAACTATGGTCATCACCGGGAGTTGTCCCGATTATTGTCACTTTGGGGTTGCCGGATCATAACACATAGTAGGTGACTATAGACATGCAAGACAGGATCTAGAACTCACATATATTCATGAAAACATAATAGGTTCAGATCTGAAATCATGGCACTCAGGCCCTAGTGAGAAGCATTAAGCATAGCAAAGTCATAGCAACATCAATCTCAGAACATAATGGATACTAGAGATCAAACCCTAACAAAACTAACTCGATTACATGATAAATCTCATCCAACCCATCACCGTCCAGCAAGCCTACGATGGAATTACTCACGCACGACGGTGAGCATCATGAAATTGGTGATGGAGGATGGTTGATGATGAAGACAGCGAGGAATCCCCCTCTCCGGAGCCCCGAACGGACTCCAGATCAGCCCTCCCGAGAGGTTTTAGGGCTTCGCGGCGGCTCCGTATTGTAAAATGCGATGATTTCTTCTCTCTAATTTTTTTTCTCATCGAAACTCAATATATAGAGTTGGAGTTGGCGTCGGAGGGTCTCTAGGGGGCACTCGAGGTAGGGGCGCGCGCCCTAGGGGGGTGCCCCCCACCCTCGTGGAAAAGGTGTGGGCCCCCTGGTCTTCATATTGGCGAGGATTTTTTATTATTTTTTCTAAGACCTCCCGTGGAGTTTCAGGTCATTCTGAGAATATTTGTTTTCTGCACATAAAACAACATCATGGCAATTGTGCTGAAAACAGCGTCAGTCCGGGTTAGTTCCATTCAAATCATACAAATTAGAGTCCAAAACAAGAACAAAAGTGTTTGGAAAAGTAGATACGACGGAGACGTATCACCAGGCGTTCTTGTCCTTATTGCTCTCTTTCTTCATCTTCGCGTAGTAGGGGTCGATGATGGCCGAGGCGAGGTCAACCAGGGAGTTCAGTTTGCTTTTGTCGCTGCCCCAGACCTTGTAGTGGTGCTGGATGTTGACAAGATTTGGGCATTTCAAGTCTGAAACCTTGAGCACTTTTAGATCGTTGGTGGTGTCCACCGTAGCGAAACTTTAGTCGGAGCTGTTGATAAACCTGGAGAAACGCTAGCAAGGCCTTGTGGCAAGGTGGAAGTGGTACACGAGGATGTGATGTCACACGCACAACTGGGCGACGGCAACCTTCTGATCGTGCTCGGCATGACCGATGGTGTACTCGAGGTCGAAGCCGACCACTCGGTACTTGTCCTCGGCAAGGAACTGCTCCATAGTTTGGATGGAGGTCTCCACCGAGACTGGATCGTTTGTGTACATCACTGAGAGGGCCTTCCCCTTCACGTGGGTGTCCACTACGTGATGCATGGTGAACTGCCCGCCGTTGTCGTTGTCGGCCGCTGGGAGCGCCATTGGAACCGCTGGATGTCCTCTCTGTATGTGTCCTCGTGGGTGTGCTTATTGTGTCGTGTGAGATGAGAGATGAAGGTAAATGGCCGCGGGAATAAAAGGGGGCCAGGTGGCATGGATTCTCGACGCGTCCGCATGGAAGTTTTTGCAGCGGGTAACTACATCGCCGTGCCGCGCCCGACGCAACCGCTTGCACACGAACGTGCGTGATCGTGCACCGGCCCAAAACACTGGCAGCGCGCATGGAGGGACGAGGGCATAGCACCCGGAGGGACGCAAGAGCAGAGCGCGCGCGGAAGGACGCGAGGAGAGCGCGCCGCGGCCGCCTAAACCGCAAGCAACCACACGCATAGAGCAGTTGAACACGGAGGAAATGGTCGACAGTTGTGTTGCTGCGTAGAGAGTGGCCGTGTGGTACCACCTCCGTCTAGTCTATAGTCTCCTTTATATTCCGTGCCATACTTTTCCCTCAAATTTAACCAACAAAATGTTAATGCATGTTTTAAAAATTACATAATTGGAAACTATGTTCAAATACAAATCCAACTATATAATCTTTGGTGACATGCATTCGTATTTTATTAGTTAAATCATACTTATAAACCAGGACGGTGGTATAGTAGGTAATTAGATCACAAATGCTTTTTTATTAACCGTATCTGTACGTGGCCTTTCGTCCTCCTCTCGCACGTCTTGTCACCTCGCTGCCGCAGACGGCTTACAGCGCAAGCTTGCGCAACACGCGGGGCATTCTTTTTGCCAAACGGTGGCTCCAATGAATCGTTGGTGAGCCCGTTCCCGCGCAAGCTTCCCCCCGAATTGGTGAAATCCCCCAAAATCCCAATGCTTACCAGCCTGCTATAAAACCCCTCACGGCCGGCGAGTCCTGCATCACATTTTCCCCTCCATCCCTGTAGCTTATCTCGTCTGCTTCTCCCACATTCGCCAATGCACCTGTACGTCGTTGTCGCTCAGCCACTCTGCCGTCATCAGAGGACAACTCCAGCTGGGAGGCTACACCGCGGCGGCAGCGCAGTCCCTGGCGTAGTGTAGTGCGTGTGGCGTCCCTGTTGGGTGTGCGCGGAACACCCACCACACGCTCCGCCACCGGTGCCCGTCGGCAGCTGTTGCCAGCCGTCGTTGCCGCCACACCACCATTGAAAGCCAGGGCCATCGCCTGCTCCGCCGCTGTGGCCTGAAGGCAGAGATGTCGTCGTGGCCGCCACCTCACTGCCGACCACTCTGGCCATCACCCGCTCCGCCACCGCGGCCCGAAGGCGAGAGGTGGTGGTCATGGCCGCCAACCCGTTGTCGGCCGCCGTGGAGCCAGCCCACCATCGACCACCGGGGTCATCACCCGCTCCGCCACCGCCGCCCGAAGGCGGGAGGCGGAGGTGGATGCCCGCACGTGCGACATCGACCTTGCGTTACACTGAGTTCCTGCGGGAGGAGGAGGAGCGCCTCGTCTAGCACGCAAAGAGCCTTACCGCCGCAGTGGCTGCGGCACACGTTGCCTCAGAGGCGAGGAATCAGGAGATCTACAAGGAGAACCACCGCTTCGAGAGGGTTCGTCTAGAGCGGCAAAGAGCGTTCGAGGCGAGCGTCGCTTAAGCTGCATTAGCGGCAGGCACCGCATTGCGGTTGCCCAGCTCGTCGGTAGGCTCCTCCTCCTCTGCCTCTTACTAAGCGCGTTCGACAAAGGAGAGGCAATCGGAAGTAGTACAAAGCCCCTCCGCAGTAGTAGTAGTATTTAGGGGCTATTTTGTTCAGTTCATCTGACTATAGAAGTGGTGGAACTGTACAACGTACTTAAAATTAGCTAGTATATATAGTTGAACTAGCTATTTCAGTACGTGGTTGGCAACAATTGGGGAAAAGTTTGGTCGGTTCAGCTGTCGAGTTGAACTGTTTGTATAAATTAAGAATGACTGCTTAATCTATGAATGAAATCTAAGCTTAATTACTGAATTTTAGTTGCAAAAATTAGATACTCTAGTGATTTTTAGCTTCATATTTTGACAAATCGTAGTGTTAAAAGGATTGACAAATCTTACCAAATTGTTTGTATGTGCTTGCACACGGGTCATCCAAAACAACCATTTGCGTTGAAGGGATGCACAAATCATGCGCTGCTCTCACTTTGCATCCGGGTGTTCTATCTAAAACGTTTGTGATTGATACGTCTCCAACATATCTATAATTTGTGATTGCTCCATGCTATATTATCTACTGTTTTAGATGTTTATGGGCTTTATTATACACTTTTATATCATTTTTTGGGACTAACCTATTAACCCAGAGCCCAGTGCCAGTTTCTGTTTTTACCTTGTTTTAGGGTTTCGAAGAAAAGGAAAACCAAACGGAGTCCAATTGACCTGAAACTTCACGGAACCCATTTTTGGAAGGAAAGAAGCCCAGAAGACTTAAAGTGCATGTAAGGGAAGCCTCAAGGAGGCCACGAGGTAGGGGGGCGCGCCGACCCCCCTTGGGCGCGCCCTCCACCCTCGTGGGCCCCTTGTGGCCCCCCCTGACATATTTTTTCCGCCTATATATCTCCATATACCCTAAAAACATCCAAGAGCATAATAGATCGGGAGTTCCGCTGCCAGAAGCCTCCGTAGCCATCGAAAGCCAATCTAGACCCGTTTCGGCACCCTGCCGGAGGGGGCAATCCCTCTCTGGTGGCCATCTTCATCATCCCGGTGCTCTCCATGATGAGGATGGAGTATTTATCCCTCGGGGCTGAGGGTATGTACCAGTAGCTATGTGTTTGATCTCTCTCTCTCTCTCTCTCTCTCGTGTTCTTGAGATGATACGATCTTGATGTATCGCGAGCTTTGCTATTATAGTTGGATCTTATGTTTCTCCTCCACCTCTACTCTCTTGTAATGAATTGAGTTTCCCCTTTGAAGTAATCTTATCGGATTGACTCTTTAAAGATTTGAGAACACTTGATGTATGTCTTGCCGTGCGTATCTGTGGTGACAATGGGATACCACGTGATTCACTTGATGTATGTTTTGGTGATCAACTTGAGGGTTCCGCCCATGAACCTATGCATAGGGGTTGGCACACGTTTTCCTCGTGATTCTCCGGTAGAACTTTGGGGAACTCTTTGAGGTCCTATGTGTTGGTTGAATAGATGAATCTAAGATTGTGTGATGCATATCGTATAATCATACCCACGGATACTTGAGGTGACATTGGAGTATCTAGGTGACATTAGGGATTTGATTGATTTGTGTCTTAAGGTGTTATTCTAGTACGAACTCTAGGGCTGTTTGTGACACTTATAGGAATAGCCCAATGGATTGATTGGAAAGAATAACTTTGAGGTGGTTTCGTACCCTACCATAATCTCTTCATTCGTTCTCCGCTATTAGTGACTTTGGAGTGACTCTTTGTTGCATGTTGAGGGATAGTTATGTGATCCAATTATGTTAGTATTGTTGAAGGAACTTACACTAGTGAAAGTATGAACCCTAGGCCTTGTTTCCTAGCATTGCAATACCGTTTGTGCTCACTTTTATCATTAGTTACCTTGCTGTTTTTATATTTTTAGATTACAAAAACCTTTATCTACTATCCATATACCACTTGTATCACCATCTCTTCGCCGAACTAGTGCACCTATACAATTTACCATTGTATTGGGTGTGTTGGGGACACAAGAGACTCTATGTTATTTGGTTGCAGGGTTGCTTGAGAGAGACCATCTTCATCCTACGCCTCCTACGGATTGATAAGCCTTAGGTCATCCACTTGACGGAAATTTGCTATTGTCCTACAAACCTCTGCACTTGGAGGCCCAACAATGTCTACAAGAAGAAGGTTGTGTAGTAGACATCAAGCTCTTTTCTGGCGCCGTTGCCGGGGAGGTTAGCGCTTGAAGGTATATCTTTAGATCTTGCAATCGTGTCTTTTAGTTTCTTGGTTTATCACTAGTTTAGTTTATAAAAGAAAACTATAAAAAAATGGAATTGAGTTTGTCTCATACGCTTCACCTTTTTAATATCTTTCGTGAGTATGATGGAAAGGATGATTGTGCTCAAATGCTAGAAGAAGAAATCTATAAAATGTTTGGCACTAAATATGTGAATGATGAGCATGATTGCAATGTTGTTAGTACTAATTCTTTGAATATCCATGATACTAATGATGATTGCACTAGATATGATGTGTCCTATAAACATGTCAATTTTTGTGGAGTACATTGGGTTTGTACGAACAAACCAAATAGGGAAGATAGATATTGCAAGAGGCATAAGTACTTAGAAACTAAATTGTCGTAAGAAAGGCTAGATGAATGTGCTGAAAATTTAAATTATATTGGCCATACTTGTGAGCTTTGTAATGAACATGATCATTTCAATACCCAATGCAAATTGTTTCATGATCGTATCGTGTTCAAAAATTGTGATGACTTGATTTCCCTTGCACATCATAATGAACTTAGTTTTCTTATGAGTTACGAAGAAATGAAACGTATAACTAATTATCTTCTAGAATTTGCCCGTTATAAACTTCTTGGATTTGATCTAGAGGAAATTTATATGTATTGTGCGGTGAATTGTATTGAAAACCCTTATATTGCCAATTACATAAAGAAAAGGAAACAAATAGAAGATGAAGAGAATACTAATGAAAGGGAAGAGGCTTCCCAATACCCTCCTATTATTTCCTATGATGAATCAGGTAACGAGGAGGAGCCTCCTATTCAACCAATCTCATTAATAAGGAGCTCCAAAAATAGGATTGAACCCACACATGATGTGGTGAAGAAGAAAAGAAAAAGGAAGAGAGGTAAAAAGATATCTCTCCCAAATAATGCTGCTCCTATTACTATTGTGCCTCATGAAAATATAATTGTGGAAGATAATGATACTTTTTATGATCTTGAAAATCTTTTTGGCACTTGCTTGGAAGAATATGATAATTGCTATACTATTGGTGCTATCTGTACTATTAATGATGAGAGTGATTATGCTTATGATGTGAAAAGGCCCAAGCTTGGGGATGCTATGTTTGATGAAGATGATGTTTTTGAGAATATATTTGCTGCAATTAATGTTTGTCCTAAGCTTGGGGATGCTATGCTTAATGAAGATGATATTTTTAGTATCCCAAGTTTTGATATGCAAATTTATAATGATAATAACATGCCTCCCACTTATGATAATTATTGTGATGATACATATGCTATAAAAAGTAGTGAGGATTATATTTATAAAACTTTTCATGATTATGGTTACCCCTTTACTGAACATTACTCTTTTAATGTGGAAACAATTTATAGTATCCAAGTCTCTTATGATACTCCCACTATCCCGAATGAGAAGAATTTTGCTTATGTGGAGAGTAATAAAATTTCTATGCCTGTAGATCTAGAAAAGAATGCTTTAGGTGCTGGTTATATTGTTGAATTCATTCATGATGCTACTGAAAATTATTATGAGGTAGGAACATATGCTTTTAGGAATTGCAATAATATCAAGTTTCCTCTCTATGTGCTTAAAGTTTTGAAGTTATGCTTGTTTTACCCTCCTATGCTAGTTGATTATTGTTCCCACAAGTTGTTTGCTCACAAAATTCCTATGCATAGTAAGTGGGTTAGACTTAAATGTTCTAGTCATATTCTTCATGATGCTCTCTTTATGTTACAATTCTTATCCTTTATTTGAGCATCATTGAAATCATCATGCCTAACTAGGGGCGTAAAACGATAGCCCTTGTTGGGAGGCAACCCAACTTTATTTTCGTTCCTTGCTTTTTTCTCCTGTTTAGTAATAAATAATTTATCTAGCCTCTGTTATGGTTGAGTTTTTATGTTTTATTTAGTGTTTGTGCCAAGTAGAACCGTTGGGAAGACTTGGGGAAAGTCTTGTTGATCATGCTGTAAAAAGAAACTTTAGCGCTCACGAGAATTGCTGCCATTTTTTATTGGAGAGTGATATTTAGTTAATTATTTTTGAATATGATTAATAGATAAATTACCCAGGTCCAGCAATTTATTTTAGAATTTTTGGGGTTCCATAAGTTTGCGTTAGTTACAGATTACTATAGACTGTTCTGTTTTTGACAGATTCTATTTTTCGTGTGTTGTTTGCTTATTTTGATGAGTCTATGGCTAGAAAAATAGTTTATAAAGCATAGAGAAGTTGGAATACAGTAGGTATAACACCAATATAAATAAAGAATGAGTTCATTACAGTACCTTGAAGTGGTCTTTTGTTTTCTTTCGCTAATGGAGCTCACGAGATTTTCTACTTTAAGTTTTGTGTTTTGAAGTTTTCAAGTTTTGGGTAAAGATTTGATGGATTATGGAACAAGGAGTGGCAAGAGACTAAGATTGGGGATGCCCATGGCACCCCCAAGATAATCTAAGGACACCTAAAAGCCAAAGCTTGGGGATGCCCCGAAAGGCATCCCCCCTCTTTCGTCTACTTCCATCGGTAACTTTACTTGGAGCTATATTTCTATTTACCACATGATATGTGTTTTGCTTGGAGCATCAATTTATTTTGTTAGGATTTTCTTGATGTTATTTATAACAATGTTTTGCATCTTTTATTTCAATAAAAGTGGCATTGATAGCCTTTACTATGCCTATTTTACAAGTCCACATGTTGCTGTTTGAAATCAGAAAGTTTACCGCTGTTGCAATAATTCCCTAGAAAAGTCAGAATGCGATAAAATGTTGAAACCTTTTGCATATTTAGATCTGATAAATTTACTACAGTGTGAATTTTCTTTCATAATTTTTGGAGTTAGGGAAGTATGGATCTAGATGCATTCTTTACAGACTGTCCTGTTTAGGCAGATTGCTGCTACGCTTGCATTGTTTGCATATGTTTGTTTCCTTAATGATTCTATTTGAGGATAGGACTATTAAATATGCAAAGGAATTTAGTATGAAATGTTGAATAATAATTTTTGTGATTTTCTACAGTAGAGGGTGATAAGGTTTTTGCATTGATTTATACTAACTTATCTCACGAGTCCTTGTTGAGTTTTGTGTGGATGAAGCTTTTGAGATTTAGGGAGACCGTGATATGAGAGGAATTAAGGAGACACAAAATCTCAAGCTTGGGGATTCCCAAGGCACCCCAAGATAATATTTCAAGAAGTCTCAAGCGTCTAAGCTTGGGGATGCCCCGGTTGGCATCCCACCTTTCTTCTTCAACAACTATCGGTTTGTATCGGTTGATCCTAAGTTTTTACTTCTTCACATGATGTTTGCTATTCTTAGATGTCATTTAGTTTTTCTTGCTGCTTGAATAAAATACCAAGATCTGAAATTCTTAAATGTTAGAGAGTCTTCATATAGTTGCAAAATTATTCGACTACTCATTGATCTTCACTTATATCTTTCGGAGTAGTTTGTCATTTGCTCTAGTGCTTCACTTATATCCTTTTAGAGCACGGTGGTGGTTTTATTTTATAGAAATAGATGAACTCTCATGCTTCACTTATATTATTTGAGAGTCTTAAATAGCATGGTAATTTTCTTAAAATACTAATATGCTAGGTATTCAAGATTAGTAAAATTTTCTTATGAGTGCATTGAATACTATGAGAAGTTTGATACTTGATGATTGTTTTGAGATATGAAGATGGTGATATTAGAGTCATGCTATTTGAGTGGTTATGAATTTGACAAATACTTGTGTTGAAGTTTGTGATTACCGTAGCATGCACATATGGTGAACCGTTATGTGATGAAGTCGGAGCATGATTTATTTATTGATTGCCTTCCTTATGAGTGACGGTCGGGGACGAGCGATGGTCTTTTCCTACCAATCTATCCCCCTAGGAGCATGCGCGTAGTACTTTGTTTCGATAACTAATATATTTTTGCAATAAGTATGTGAGTTCTTTATGACTAATGTTGAGTCCATGGATTATACGCACTCTCACCCTTCCACCATTGCTAGCCTCTCTAGTACCACACAACTTTCTCCGGTACCATAAACCCACCATATACCTTCCTCAAAACAGCCACCATACCTACCTATTATGGCATTTCCATAGCCATTCCGAGATATATTGCCATGCAACTTTCCACCGTTCCGTTTATTATGACACATTCCATCAGTGTCAGATTGCTTTGCATGATCATGTAGTTGACATCGTATTTGTGGCAAAGCCACCATTCATAATTATTTCATACATGTCACTCATGAGTCATTGCACATCCCGGTACACCGCCGGAGGCATTCATATAGAGTCATATTTTGTTCTAAGAATCGAGTTGTAATTCATGAGCTGTAAGTAAATAAAAGTGTGATGATCATCATTATTAGAGCATTGTCCCATTGAGGAAAGGATGATGGAGACTATGATTCCCCCACAAGTCGGGATGAGACTCCGGACGAAAAAAAGAGAGGCCAAAGAAGCCCAAATAAAAAAAGAGGCCATAAAAGAAAGGGAAGGCGCAAATTAAAAAAAATGAGAGAAAAAGAGAGAAGGGGCAATGCTACTATCCTTTTACCACACTTGTGCTTCAAAGTAGCACCATGATCTTCATGATAGAGAGTCTCCTATGTTGTCACTTTCATATACTAGTGGGAATATTTCATTATAGAACTTGGCTTGTATATTCCAATGATGGGCTTCCTCAAAATGCCCTAGGTCTTCGTGAGCAAGCGAGTTGGATGCACACCCACTAGTTTCTTTTGTTTAGCTTTCATACATTTATAGCTCTAGTGCATCTGTTGCATGGCAATCCCTACTCACTCACATTGATATCTATTGATGGGCATCTGCATAGCCCGTTGATACGCCTAGTTGATGTGAGACTATCTTCTCCCTTCTTGTCTTCTCCACAACCACCACTCTATTCCACCTATAGTGCTATATCCATGGCTCACACTCATGTATTGCGTGAAGATTGAAAAGGTTTTGAGAATGTCAAAAGTATGAAACAATTTCTTGGCTTGTCATCGGGGTTGTGCAAGATTTAAATATTTTGTGTGGTGAAGATGGAGCATAGCCAGACTATATGATTTTGTAGGGATAGCTCTCTTTGGCCATGTTATTTTGAGAAGACATGATTGCTTTGTTAGTATGCTTGAAGTATTATTATTTTTATGTCAATATGAACTTTTGTCTTGAATCTTATGGATCTGAATATTCATGCCACAATTAAGAAGAATTACATTGAAATTATGCCAAGTAGCACTCCGCATCAAAAATTCTGTTTTTATCATTTACCTACTCGAGGACGAGCTGGAATTAAGTTTGGGGATGATGATACGTCTCCAACATATATATATTTTTTGATTGCTCCATGCTATATTATCTACTGTTTTAGATGTTTTTGGGCTTTATTATACACTTTTATATCATTTTTTGGGACTAACCTATTAACCCAGAGCCCAGTGCCAGTTTCTATTTTACCTTGTTTTAGGGTTTCGAAGAAAAGGAAAACCAAACAGAGTCCAATTGACCTGAAACTTCACGGAACCCATTTTTGGAAGGAAAGAAGCCCAGAAGACTTGAAGAGCATGTAAGGGAAGCCTCGAGGAGGCCACGAGGTAGGGGGCACGCACTCCACCCTCATGGGCCCCTCGTGCCCCCCTGACGTATTTTTTCCGCCTATATATCTCCATATACCCTAAAAACATCCGAGAGCATAATAAATCGGGAGTTCCGCCGCCAGAAGCCTCCGTAGCCACCGAAAGCCAATATAGACCCATGCCGGCACCCTGCCGGAGGGGGCAATCCCTCTCCGGTGGCCATCTTCATCATCCTGGTGCTCTCCATGACAAGGATGGAGTATTTATCCCTCGGGGCTGAGGGTATGTACCAGTAGCTATGTGTTTGATCTGTCTCTCTCTCTCGTGTTCTTGAGATGATACAATCTTGATGTATCGCGAGCTTTGCTATTATAGTTGGATCTTATGTTTCTCCTCCCCCTCTACTCTCTTGTAATGAATTGAGTTTCCCCTTTGAAGCTATCTTATCGGATTGAGTCTTTAAAGATTTGAGAACACTTGATGTATGTCTTGCCGTGCGTATCTGTGGTGACAATGGGATACCACGTGATTCACTTGATGTATGTTTTGGTGATCAACTTGCGGGTTCCGCCCATGAACCTATGCATAGGGTTTGGCACACGTTTTCATCATGATTCTCCGGTAGAACTTTGGGGCACTCTTTGAGGTCCTATGTGTTGGTTGAATAGATGAATCTGAGATTGTGTGATGCATATTGTATAATCATACCCACGGATACTTGAGGTGACATTGGAGTATCTAGGTGACATTAGGGGTTTGATTGATTTGTGTTTTAAGGTGTTATTCTAGTACGAACTCTAGGGCTGTTTGTGACACTTATAGGAATAGCCCAACGAATTGATTGGAAAGAATAACTTTGAGGTGGTTTCGTACCCTACCATAATCTCTTCATTCGTTCTCCGCTATTAGTGACTTTGGAGTGACTCTTTGTTGCATGTTGAGGGATAGTTATGTGATCCAATTATGTTAGTATTGTTGAGGGAACTTACACTAGTGAAAGTATGAACCCTAGGCCTTGTTTCCTAGCATTGCAATACCGTTTGTGCTCACTTTTATCATTAGTTACCTTGCTGTTTTTATATTTTCAGATTACAAAAACCTTTATCTACTATCCATATACCACTTGTATCACCATCTCTTCGCCGAACTAGTGCACCTATACAATTTACCATTGTATTGGGTGTGTTGGGGACACAAGAGACTCTTTGTTATTTGGTTGCACGGTTGCTTGAGAGAGACCATCTTCATCCTACGCCTCCTACGGATTGATAAACCTTAGGTCATCCACTTGAGGGAAATTTGCTACTGTCCTACAAACCTCTACACTTGGAGGCCCAACAACGTGTACAAGAAGAAGGTTGTGTAGTAGACATCATCGATCAAGAGCTGCAGAAATCCTGCTCGGCACATTTTCTCTTGGCTTCCTGGGGAAGCTATCGGTTTGCATACGGGTGTTCTAACTAAAACGTTTGTGATGAGTGTTTTATATTTAAAAAGAGAATTAAACTGCGGCTTGGGCACCATTAATGGAGAGGATGCGAGCAAGGCGGGCGGCCATGAAAGTCAAAGGGCTCGCTTCCCAGTGAGCCTGCACAGCGTACAACTCGCAGGCTTCCCGATGAGCCTGCGCACTCGAGGACAGCTTGCACGCCTCGGTCAGCCTGCGCATCGGACGACACTCGCACTACTCCCATTCAGTCAAGGTCAAGAAGTTGTCCACACGACACCTCCTACAGCCATTGAAACCAAGACACGTGGCATCATGTGAATGGTTAACATAATTTTGGATTTACTAGAGTTAAAAAACCAGGCATCTCAATGTTTTGCTGGCAATCAACGGTGCCCTGGTGTTTGAAATTCATTCTCATTTCTTCATGGGACCTAAGCATGCACCCAAGGACACATATTTTATTTTTCAACCAATTTATATGCACTGGAGCATGTGCATGTAGTTCAAATTTGAATTATGCACATAAATGCATTGAAAACTTAGTTAATGTATAAAATTGTCCAAACGAACCCCGAAAAATCAGAAAAATTCACAAAACACTCCTGTTGTTCTATGTTGACATAGGAATTTTTTTTGAATGCAATAAGAGGCAATGGATATCGTTTCGTCCCCAAAGGTGGGACTTTCCCTATCGAAAACCATCATGCTTGTTGTGAGAAGCATATACCCAAACCTGCCCCAAATGGGATAAAGTTTGTACCACGGCATGTTGATGCCGCTCCATGATAGCATGCCAAGTTTCATGAATTTAAGACGAGTTTTGGATTTACTAGAATTTAAAAACCAGGCATCTCAATGTTTTTCCGGCAATCAATGGTGCCCTAGTGTTTGAAATTCATTCCCATTTCTTGCATGGGACCTAAGCATGCACCCAAGGACACATATTTGATTTTTCAACCAATTTATATGCACTGGAGCATGTGCATGTAGTTCAAATTTGAATTATGCACATAAATGCATTAAAAACTCAGTTAATGCATAAAAATGTCCAAACGAACCCTAAAAAATCACAAAAATTCACACAACACTCCTGTTGTTCTATGTTAACATGAGAAAAAAATTTGAAAGCAATAAGAGGCAATGGATATCGTTTCTCCCCCAAAGGTGGGATGTTCCCTACCGAAAACCATCATGCTTGTTGTGAGAAGCTCCGATATGTGAGAAGCATATACCCAAACCTGCCCCAAATGGGACAAAATTTGTACCACGCCATGTTGATGCCGCTCCATGATAGCATGCCAAGTTTCATGAAATTCACATGAGTTTTGGATTTACTAGAATTTCAAAACCAGGCATCTCAATGTTTTGCCGGCAATCAACGGTGCCATGGTGTTTAAAATTCCTTCCCATTTCTTGCATGGGACCTAAGCATGCACCCAAGGACACATATTTGATTTTTCAAGCAATTTATATGCACTGGAGCATGTGCATGTAGTTCAAATTTGAATTGTTCACCTGTAATGGCTAGAAAATCAATTTAATGTATAAAATGTTCAAACAAACCCTTTGCATGTTCTCTCTAGATAAAAGGTCTAGCAATTCAAACACCGTCCGTTGCCATTGTGACCCCATTATGTAATTCAAATCAAGATGAAAAATCAAGTTGATCGCACACAGTTTATTATCAGCAACCGTGTGAGATGTAGTACAAAATATCTTGGAGCACCGTCGGTGTATAGTACGCCTATGGCTTACGCGAGAAGGTGCGTCGGCTACAGTCAACAGCCGGCGTCTCAAGCACACTAGCTCGCTCCCCAAATATCATTTCACTGTTCAATCATCGTCGGTGAAAGATGGGCATGTGGACCCACGTCGTGAAGGCAACTTCGGTGGCCCACTCCAGCGAGGGCGCGGCTGCAGCTGCCATCCGTGTGCTAACAAGGTGCATGAGCGTGGCCGCAATTTGTGACCGGGACGCAAAGGCAGCCCAAACGTCCGCTGTTGCTTCTCAGGTGGCGGCAGCAACATCTGCCTCGAGGATAACAACTGGCGAGAGTGGCACAACAGTTGTCCGTTCCGCAGCGGCGGCTTTAGCCCTGACGGAGGCTGCCCATGACCATGTCGAGGCCGCCCACGCCCAGCTCCTGGCGGTCACCGCACAAATCGAACGAAGCTTCTCTGACAACGGTCGGCAACCCACGACCGAAGAGCTGGCAATCACCAAGAGCGTTTGAGCAGCCGTCCGTTCCTCCGCCGCATAACTTGCGACGACGGAGCCTGTCCAAGCCCAGATCGCTTCCTCCCACGCCCAGCTCGTGGCGGCCTTTTCCAAAGAGATGGTGGACGCGGATGGCGAGACGCTTGTCGAGTATGGTGCGATGGATGCCATGAAGCCCCTTCCCTAGGAGACCGTTGGGCGCGAGCTGGACATGGAGGCGGCGGCGGAGATCGACGAGCACCAGCCGTAGTAGTACCCTTTGTTTTGTTTAATTAAGAGCGCCGGTCCTTAATTTGTTAGAGTAATGTGTAGGTCAACTAGCTTTGTTTAATTGCTGAACTTGCTCGATTAAGAAGTGTGGTTGTGTTGTAGTCTCCTTTGTGTACCCAAATTATGCAATAACGTGGATGACCACTGTAACCATGGAAATTCGAACCAAAACTTTTGACATTCAAACTCATCACACACGGGTTAAGCTATCTGAATTGTTTGTGATGTCCACATATCGTACACAGTTCTGAATAAGGGACCGTGTGTGATGACACTTTGCATGCCAGTTTTTTGGCTGAAGCGATTCCAAATTTTCGGCTTCCGCGGAAAAATCTACCTCCCCCCTCCCCCTTACCAAAAGCCACATTTCCCCTCTTTTCGCCTTCCTTTCCAAGTTGAAACCTTCACTCCTTGCTTGCAGTGCCGCCGCCTCCTCGCCGGCGACCCTCCTTCATGCTGCTCGGCCTCCTCTATCTAGGCAGGTAATCCATACCCGACCCCATCCTCATCCTCCTTCCACATCCCACATGCCCTGACCGCCGGCGCGAGCGCGACACCTTCCATCCAAATCACTGACCCCTCCACCAAAAAAGCGCCGGCCTAAGCCATGGTGCACGCAGTATAGCTAGGACCTCAAGGAGCATTTGGTAGCGGAGAAGCAAATCACGGCCGCACGCGCGGATGAGGTTGCGATTGCTGCCATTCGTGCCGACCCCCAGATCTTGATGGAGCACCTTGCCAATTGCTAGCTACGCCAGTTAAGCATAGTCGGTTTACCCGTTGCGTATGCTGCTCTTGCCTTTCCTTCACAAATTCTAGTGAATTTTGCTATCTAATTTCACCATGGAATATGTTGCTCTAGTGTATATGTTCTATATGTCCTGCAGTGTGGTGCTCACTTATTAACTACTTTGTTAATTAGTTGTCGTCTTCAATTAACTGTTTGGTTCAATTCTGCAAATGCGATGTTCAATTATTCAGGCTGCAATTTTGTATTGTCTTCCATGTGAGAAATAAATCGAATTTATCTTTACAAAATTGTGGGCGCATTCTGTTATTGTATAACATGTGAGGAATAAATTGAATTTGGCTGTAGTAAATACATGAGAAACAAATACAATTGCTACAATTGGATGTAGTTAACTGTTTGGTTAACTCTCTGATCTTCTATTAGGAGTATGTTATATTGTGCAATGTGGTGCTCAGTTAATGTTTGGTTCATTTGTTGTGGTGTTTAGTTAACTGCTTGGTTCAATTCTGCAATGCGATGTCCAATTGTGGTGGGTAGAATTTTGTATTGTTGTGCATGTGAGGAATAAATCGAATTTGGCTGCACTTAATACATGAGAAACATATACAAGTGCTATATTTCCTAGTTCTTAATCATGATTGGTTTGGGTAATGGGTTTTCCGTGTGGCTTCAGTTAATCTGATGAATCTGCAATGTGCTTATTTTTCATCAACATATTTTACTGATAGCATGCGAACCCTTACTTAACCTAATGACTAACTACGTTATATGTGTTGCAGGGAAACAATGGGAAGCACTGAGGTTTACAATCGAGGTTAGCACATGCATGGTCTGTTGTCTAATAGCACATTATTGTGCAATTGCAGGAAGCATTATAATATTTTGGTTTTTAACAATTTGGTCGTGCACATGTAGGTCCTGCTGTCAGAGGTTTTGACCCACTGTTCGACCCTTTTTGCATATGGGGAAATGAGTTGTCCATGAATATCAATCAAATCAAGAAACTCAGAAAGATTGTTAGGATAAATAAATTAGCGACAAAAAACAACAAGATCTTTGTCTGCACAATGAAGAAGACATCAGTTCACTACAAGATGGTACTAACTATTATACCTTGCCTTTTTTTATTCCTTTGCCCCATTTCCAATATAGAGAAGATATTTATGCACATCCTTGTTTTCAGGCCTTTCCAAAGCAGTTCACTGATGATTACCTCTCAAACCACCTCAATGGTCAGGAGGCGAGGAAGGTTTTCATACAACACCCACGGTTCAATATTGAAGTGTTCCTGAAGAGGACAAAGGATGGACGTTCAATCATCCACAGGCACTGTCCTAAAGTTGCAAAGACCTTCAACATGAATGAATTCTCAATATTCGCCTTCCGCTTCAGCAGTTTTCTAGCTGAGATGCATCTGTCTATATACCGACTATGATGCTAATTTCAAAAGGTTCTACATGTTGCATGTGGAACTTGCTACTAGTGAAGTTGTGTAATGGGGTAGCTGAGTGCTGAAGCTATATCATGTTGTAGTATGATGTATTTCAATTATGAAATTCTGCTTCCTTAATATGGAAATGAAATATATTGTGTGCTTAATATGAAATGTGAATTAGATTAATAAATGGATTATGAATAATCATATAATTAGCATGCTAATTGTGTTTTGCTATTGCAAACGGTTGTTGAAAAAAAATACCATGGGCGATGACCTCAGGCAACGCACACAGTTTCTAGGAATAAACAGTGTTGGATCAATGAACAATCACACACGACTTTCTCTTGAAAACTGTTTTCGTTAGGCCACCTTGCGCAAACATTTACCACATAAAAACTGTGTGTGATGGACAGCCTTTGCCACACAGTTTCTTCTATGGACTGTGTGTGATACATTCAATAACACAAATGCTTTAACGGGAAAATTTGTGTGTCATGTACCTGTGAACGGAAACGTTTTCCTTGGAGCGACTGTGTGGGATGTGCATACGAACGGAAACGTTTAGCGGGGACTGACTGTGTGGGATGTACTTGCGACTGGTAACAATTTCATTGTATAATTGTATTTTTAGCTCTATTGTACGTATTTCCACATTTGAGTGCTCGCCGGTCGCACACGACCTCATTTTGCCAAACGTGTGTGCCAGGAGGGCATATCCCCGACGGTTTCTGGGTCATGTGGGAAGGACCCCCCTATCACCCACACTCACTTGGCGACGGTTCCAAATGCTGTCGTGGAAAGGGGTTAAAAACCGTTTGTTTAGGACCGACGCGTACCAGTGCCTCTTGACCTAATTCTTCGTCCTATATATTCACATATATTCCCAAACCACCAGAAGCATGCACGAAAACACTTTCACGATCGTGTGGGCAAAAATCGCACCTCATTTGCACTCTTCTAGCTCCCCCTACCTACAAATATGCCCTCTCCACCGAAATTTTCATCCAAAACCCTATATCCACGCTCCTCCGCGCCGCTGGACACGTCCGCCGCCACCCCTACGCGAATCCCGAGCCGCCACGTGTCACGCCTCCCGCCGCCCAGTCAACGCCCGACGCCGCCGCCTGCGTCGGCCACCACTGCCTCGCTGCCGACCCGCCTCCTCGCTGCCAATCGCCGCCGCCACCGCGGGACCGCGCCGCCCGCGCCGGTCTTCACCGCCGCCGATGCCAATGCCAGCGTCCCGCTCCTCCAGCCACCGGATCCGACCTTCCCCACCTCCTTCGGTGCCCCCACGAGCTCCGGCCGCAGCCTCCTCGACAACTCCGGCGAGTTCCGATGAACCTCGAAGTCCGTGTCATAACCCTAAATACGGAGTGGTAAAATTCGTCCAAGTCCCTGGCATTTTGAACATTATGTGACCCTCTTTGACCGGTCATATCTCCATGCATATGGCTCCGTTTTGCGCATATCATATATCAATATGTTCGTCTCGTGATGATCTTCATGTTAGTGTCATTTTCATGCATGTTACTGTCCATATTGATGCCCTAATCTTCGTTGCAAAAGTGCTATATGATGTTGTCTGCTGGAACTTATCATAACTTGCTGATTTGTTATTTCCGTTGCATTTTGTGTGTACATCCTATGAGCATGATGTCTATATGTTTTTGGAGCATCTCCATGCCATCTTTACTGTGGTGCAAGCCTTGTATTTTTATGAGCTCTGTGGTGACTATCACAAGTATGCAAATTTGGCTTCATGATGTTGCTGTTTTCAAACAGTAATTTTGCTAAGTCATTTCCTGTTACATTTTAATGCCATGTAAACTTCTTGCCACAACTCGATTCATGCATATTTTAAGGTAGTTAAGTAAGAGTGTTTTGCAAGTGTGGTTATGCTCTATCCATTAATCCCTCTGGTTGCAATTATGGAGTAATCTAGCTTGTCATTACCATGCTCTACTTTTGCTAAATATTGTTGCTGGCAGATTGTTAACATGAAGTTCAATTTTGCCATGGGTTTTTCTAGTGATCCATGCACCCTATGAACTTGCTCTTGCCATGTTTAGTTTCATAAATGTTTCTACTTACTGCTGGTTACCTTGTGATGCCACGAAATGCTTTGTGGTGAGTGGCATGAGCTTACAAAATTGCTATCATGAATCTGTTTCTGCCATGTCATGTTTTTCTTCTGTCTGAAACTGATCATATCACTTGCCATGTTTGCATGGGTACTACCTCATTTTCCGTGCCTCTTTCGTTAAAGTTCAGTAAGGGAGTTTTGTTCTATGCCTTTAGTAATAGCATGCCATGCCTTTGTTTGCCATGATATGTTCCTGTAGCACGTTGTTTGCTAGCTCTAAACATTGCTACCTAATGCTGTTTTGACATGTTTAGCATTTTGTCTAGTCTGTGAAGCTGATATCATTTGCATTTTTGCCATGGTATTTTAAGCTTGTTCTAGTGAGTTCTAGCAGGAGCTCAGTGTTCATGATTTTTTGAGCTTCATCTGTACTTCACTGCCATGTGCTTTGTTTCTATGTTGGAGTGATGTTGGATAGTTTCTTGTTGCATCCTAAGTGCTATGATGCTATTAGGCGTAGTTTTGCATCGTTCTTGTTTTGCTTGTCATTTGAAAACCGTGCATCCGTTTCCGGTGATCCTTATATCGATTTTGACCGGAATCACCCCATCTTTCCAATGGCATGCTTGGTTTGCCAAGCTAATGCCTTGATCATCCTTTCCCTTCCAGAGTACCCATATGCATTGCACATCATATCTTGCATTCCATGCCATGTCTTGCATCATGTTGCTTGTGCATTGCATCGTGATTGATTGTTGTTCTGTTGCTTGTGTTCTTGCTTTGGGTAGAGCTGGGAGACGAGTACATGAACGAGGAACCTGTTGAGTACGCTAACGAGGAGCAAGCTTTCGACAACTCTAAGAACTCTGCAGGCAAGATGATCATTACCCTCGATATCACTTCTGGCTTTGCTTGCTAGTTATTCGTTCTACCGCTATGTCAGACTACCCACCACTTTCTTATCATGCCTCCCGTATTGCCATGTCAAGCCTCTAACCCACCTTCCTAGCAAACCGTTGTTTGGCTAAGTTACCGCTTTTGCTCAGCCCCTCTTATAGCGTTGCTAGTTGCAGGTGCAGTGCAGGTTTTATCCATGTTGGAACATGGATATGTTGGGATATCACATTATCTCTTATTTTAATTAAGGAATCTATATACTTGGAAAGGGGTGGAAGGCTTGGCCTTTTGCTCGATGTTTTGTTCCACTCTTGTCGCCCTACTTTCCGTCATACCGGTGTTATGTTCCTTGGTTTTGCGTTCCTTACGCGGTTGGGGTTATGGGACCCCCATGATAGTTTGTTTTGAATAAACCTCCTCCAGCAAGGCCAACCTTGGTTTTAACATTTGCCTATCAACAACCTAAACTTTTCCTAGGGAGTTATAAACCCGAGGATCATCTTTATTCAACCCCCCGGGCCAGTGCTCCTCTGAGTGTTGGTCCGAACTGAGTCGACTGCGGGGCCACCTTGGGGAAACTTGAGGGTTGGTTTTACTCGTGGGATGTCTCATTCGGTGTGCCCTGAGAACAAGATATGTGTAGCTCCTATCGAGATTTGTCGGCACATTCGGGTGGTCTTGCTGGTCTTGTTTTACCATTGTCGAAATGTCTTGTAACCGGGATTCCGAGACTGATCGGGTCTTTCCGGGAGAAGGAATATCCTTCGTTGATCGTGAGAGCTTGTGATGGGCTAAGTTGGGACACCCCTGTAGGGTATAAAATTTCGAGAGTTGTGCCCACGGTTATGTGGCAGATGGGAATTTGTTAATATCCGGTTGACTTAATTAAAATGCACCAACTGTGTGTGTAACCGTGATGGTCTCTTTTCGGTGGAGTCCGGGAAGTGAACACGGTTGGGTTATGTTTGAATGTAAGTAGTTCAGGATCACTTCTTGATCGCTTCTGGTTTCTCGACCGTTGCATAGCCTCTTATCTTTCTCTTGTACTCGTATGTTAGCCACCATATTTGCTTAGCGCTTGCTACAACTCCACCTCATAACCACATTCCTACCCATAAGCTTAAATAGTCTTGATCTCGTGGGTTTTGAGATTGTTGAGTCCTCGTGACTCACATATACTACCAAAACAGTTGCAGGTGCCGATGATACCAGTGCAGGTGATGCTACCGAACTCAAGTGGGAGTTCGACGAGGACATTAGCCGTCACTATGTGTCTTTTCCTGAAGATCAGTAGTGGTGCCCAGTTGGGACCATCGCGGATCTAGCAGTTGGGTTTATCTTCTTTTCATTTGGATTTTCCATAGTCGGACTATGTGTGTACTCTGAATGATGTATGGATTATTTGAATATTGTGTGACTTGGTGATTGTAAGCCAACTCTATTTATCCCTTTCTTGTTCATTACATGGGATTGTGTGAAGATGACCCTTGCGACAAAACCACAATGCGGTTATGCCTCTAAGTCGTGCCTCGACACGTGCGATATATAGCCGCATCGTGGGCGTTACATCCTCTCCCCCACTTCTAAAAATATTTTCAAAAGGATTTGACTTTTTTCGCCCTTCTTTCGTTCGGCTTTTCGTTTGCCTTTATGTCTTACTTGGCTCGTTTGCTTGTTTGGTTGGAATAATTGTGTATTTATTGAAAATCAGAAACCAAAGATTTTATGGATCCACATCCACTTGCTAATCTTTTTAAGAGATCCAATTATGATGAACCAATTGCTAGTGACTTGTGTGCGCTAGATTATCTTTATGAAGTTTTGCTTGAAATTCGTGAATCTAAAAATTGTGATGAAGAAATTTATGAAGAGATTCACGATAGCTCCATGAATAAAAAGCATGATTACAATGATGTTATTATAAATTTTGTTAATGTCAATTGTGCTAATAATGTGCAAAACCCTAAGCTTGGGCATGCTAGTTTTGCTATGTCCACTACTTGTTGCAATGATCATGATTGGGGTGATTCTTCTTATGATCTTGAAAATTTATTTAAGCATCATGATGAATATGTTTGCAATAATATTGAAAGTGGGTTTGGAAGAGTGTCAACTTTTGGAAATAATTATCCCACTACTTTGGAGTATGATCAATCTTATGAATTTTTTGATAAAAGTGGATTTGGAGAAGTCATGACTTTATTTGATGATAATCCCACTATTTTGGAAGAGTGTCAACTTTGCATGCATATGGAGCATGTAGAGAAAATTTTATGTGATAGCTATATTGTTGAATTTGGTTATGATGCTACTCGTAATTATTATGAGAGAGGAAAATATGATTGTGGAAATCTTCATGTTACTAAATTACCTCTCGTTATGTTGACTTTGCTATTGTCTCTTTCTTCTTCTTTGCATATGCTAGGATTTGCTTGCCTTGATAATTTGTTTGCCTATGAGATGTCTATGCATAGGAAGTATGTTAGAATTATATGTGTTTTTCACGTACTTTATGATGCTCTCTTTGTGCTTCAATTCTTGTCTTTCATGTGAGCATCATCGAAATTATCAATGCCTAGCTAGGGGCGTAAACAATAGTGCTTGTTGGGAGACAACCCAATATATTTCCTTTTATTTTTGAATAAATAATTCATCTATCCTATGGTTAGATGTGTTTTAGTTAGTGTTTGTGCCAAGTAAGACCTTTGGGATGGCTTACGGTGATAGTTGACTTGATCTTGCTGAAAAACAGAAACTTTTGCACCCAGGAAAACAATTCTCATTTTTAATAGAAGCACGATAAAATACTGATTCTTCTTGAAGAAGATTAATAAACAAATTTCCAAGGTTTTCCTAATGTTTCAGAATTTTTGGAGTTACAGAAGTATTCGACAGTTACAGATTGCTACAGACTGTTCTGTTTTTCACAGATTCTGTTTTCTATGTGATGTTTGCTTATTTTGATGAATCTATGGGTAGTATTGGGGGGGGGGGTATGAACCATGGAAAAGTTGGAATACAGTAGATATTACACTAATATAAATAAATAATGAGTTTACAACTATACCAAAAGTGGTGATTTATTTTCTTATACTAACAGAGCTTACGAGATTTTCTGTTGAGTTTTGTGTTGTGAAGTTTTCAAGTTTTGGGTAAGGATTTGATGTACTATGGAATAAGGAGTGGCAAGGGCCTAAGCTTGGGGATGCCCAAGGCACCCCAAGGTAATATTCAAGGAAAACCAAGCGCCTAAGCTTGGGGATGCCCCGGAAGGCATCCCCTCTTTCGTCTTCGTCGACCGGTAAATTTACTTGATTATATATTTTTATTCACCACATGATATGTGTTTTTCTTGGAGCGTCTTGTATGATTACCAAAAAAGGCTTTTACCCCTCTTTATAAATAAAGCAACCACCACAGCCAATGGGTACATCAAAGTTCACACACACACAAAGACGATAAGTAGTAGGTTCTGCTGAGGGCACATCTCAACAAGCCCAAAACATAAAAAACAAGGCCAGGATGCAGGCAGGCCAAAGACTACATGATCTAATATGGCTCAGGTGGTGGCGGAGGGAGCGGCCGCGCCAAGAGGATGGCCAATGCATGGAGGGAAGCGATGATGTTGTTGACGATGTCGAGATCCTGGGAACAGATAAGCGGCCGCCAAAGCTGCTGGTAACCACGCATTTTAAAAATTGCATCAGTCGGTCGTCGAAGGGGCATGCGCTAAATCACGAGCTTGTTGCGAATAGTCCACAACATCCATGCAAGGACCCCAATCGTCAGCCATCTAATGTGGCGGCCAGGCTGGGGCGAAGCCTGAACCTCGTCGAAGAGATCCAGGAAGTTGGTGTTGCACCAACGACCACTGACCGCTTCGCGGAGGTAACTCCACAAGAATTGTGGAGAGACACAAGAGAAGGGGGCTATAGCCCTGTAGAGGGATTTGGTGGAGACGTTGCCCGAAGGCTCTAAGCGCCAAGACACAAGGTCCTGGGGTTGCGAGAGGTCTGGCTCGTGAAGAGCAACAGTGTCCAATAGCTCGTGCCATGCACTCACTTCAAGGGGCCCAAAGGGCCGCCTAAAGGCGAGGTGCCCTAAGTCAATAAGGGTTGTCTTGACGGAGACCCGAGGGTCTGCAGCAATGGCAAACATGTCCGGGAAGCGGGCATTGAAGGGGGCTTCTTGTATGATTTGAGTCTTTGCTTTTTAGTTTGCCACAATCATCCTTGTTGTACACACCTTTTGAGAGGTACACACATGAATCACGATTTATTAGAATACTCTATGTGCTTCACTTATATCTTTTGAGCTAGGAAATTTTTCTCTAGTGCTTCACTTAATGTTTTTAGAGCACATCGGTGGCTTTATTTTATAGAAATTGTTGAACTCTCATGCTTAACTTATATTATTTTGAGAGTCTCTAAACAGCATGGTGATTTTCTTTTGTTATGAATTTAGTCCTAGTATGATAGACATCCAAGATGGGTATAATAAAAACTTTCATATGAAGTGCATTGTATAATATGAGAAGTTTGATTCCTTATGATTGTTTTGAGATATAAATATGGTGATATTAGAGTCATGCTAGTGAGTAATTGTGGATTTGATAAATACTTGTTTTAAAGTTTGTGATTCCTGTAGCATGCACATATGGTGAACCGTTATGTGATGAAGTCGGAGCATGATTTATTTATGGACTGTCTTCCTTATGAGTGGCGGTCGGGGATGAGGGATGGTCTTTTCCTACCAATCTATCCCCTAGGAGCATGCATGTAGTACTTTGTTTCGATGACTAATAGATATTTGCAATAAGTATGTGAGTTCTTTATGACTAACGTTGAGTCCATGGATTATACGCACTCTCACCTTTCCACCATTGCTAGCATCTCTAGTACCACACAACTTTCGCCGGTACCATACACCCACCTTATACCTTCCTCCAAACAGCCACCATACCTACCTATTATAGCATCTCCATAGCCATTCCGAGATATATTGCCATGCAACTTTCCACCGTTCCGTTTATTATGACATGCTTCATCATTGTCATATTGCTTTGCATGATCATGTAGTTGACATCGTATTTGTGGCAAAGCCACCTTTCATAATTCTTTCATACATGTCACTCTTGATTCATTGCCCATCCCGGTACACTGCCGGAGGCATTCATATAGAGTCATATTTTGTTCTAAGTATCGAGTTGTAATTCTTGAGTTGTAAGTAAATAAAAGTGTGATGATATTCATTATTAGAGCATTGTCCCATGTGAGGAAAGTATGATGGAAGCTATGATTCCCCCAAAAGTCAGGATGAGTCTCCAGACTTTACAAAAAAATAAAAGAGGCCAAAGAAGCCAAACAAAAAAAGAGAGAGAAAAAGAGAGAAGAGGCAATCTTACTATCCTTTTTCCGCACTTGTGCTTCAAAGTAGCACCATGATCTTCATGATAGAGAATCTCCTATGTTGTCACTTTCATATACTAGTGGAATTTTTCATTATAGAACTTGGCTTGTATATTGCAATGATGGGCTTCCTCAAATTTCCCTAGGTCTTCGTGAGCAAGAGAGTTGGATGCACACCCACTTAGTTTCTTTTTGAGCATTCATAAACTTATAGCTCTAGTGCATCCGTTGCATGGCAATCCCTACTCACTCACAATGATATCTATTGATGGGCATCTCCATAGCCCGTTGATACGCCTAGTTGATGTGAGACTATGTCCTTCTTTTTGTCGTCTCCACAACCACCATATTCTATTCCACCTATAGTGCTATGTCCACTGCTCACGCTCATGTATTGCGTAAAAGTTGAAAAAGTTTGAGAATATAAAAAGTATGAAACAAGTGCTTGGCTTGTCATCGGGGTTGTGCATGATTTGGATATTTTGTGTGATGAAGATGGAGCATAGCCAGACTATATGATTTTGTAGCAATAAGTTCCTTTGGCCATGTTATTTTGAGAAGACATAATTGCCTTGTTAGTACGCTTGAAGTATTATTGTTTTTATGTCAATATTAAACTTTTGTTTTGAATCTTATGGATCTGAACATTCATGCCACAATAAAGAAAAATTACATAGATAAATATGTTAGGTAGCATTCCACATCAAAAATTCTGTTTTTATCATTTACCTACTCGAGGACAAGCAGGAATTAAGCTTGGGGATGCTTGATACGTCTCCAATGTATCTATAATTTTTTATTGTTCCATGCTATTATATTATCTGTTTTGGATGTTTTATATGCATTAATATGCTATTTTATATTATTTTGGGGACTAACCTATTAACCTAGAGCCCAGTGCCAGTTTATGTTTTCCCTTGTTTTTTAGCTTCGCAGAAACGGAATACCAAACAGAGTCCAAATGGAATAAAAACTTCGCGATGATTTTTCTTGGACCATAAGACACCTGTTGGACTTGGACTCCAAGTCAGAAGACCTTGAAGTAGATGAGAAGCCATAGGGGTGCACCCTAGGGGTGTGCCCCTGCCTTGTGGCCTACATCAACACCTCCCGACCTAAATCTTCATCCTATATATTCACATATATTCCCAAACCACCAGAAGCATCCACAAAAACACTTTCCACCGCCGCAACCTTTTGTTCCCATGAGATCCCAACATGGGGCCTTTTCCGGCACCCTGCGGGAGGGGGATTCGATCATGAAGGGCTTCTACATCAACTCTATTGCCCTTCCGATGAAGCGTGAGTAGTTTACCTCAGACCTACGGGTCCATAGAGCTAGTAGTTAGATGGCTTATTCTCTCTCTTTGATTCTCAATACCATGGTCTCCTCAATGTTCTTGGAGATCCATCCAATGTAATCTTCTTTTGTGGTGTGTTTGTCGATATCCGATGAATTGTGGATTTATGATCAGCTTATCTATGAATATTATTTGAATCTTCTCTGAATTCTTTTATGCATGATTTGATATCTTTGTAATTCTCTTCGAATTATCGGTTTAGTTTGGCCAACTAGATTGGTTTTCTTGCAATGGGAGAAGTGCCTAGCTTTGGGTTCAATCTTGCGGTGTCCTTTCCCAGTGATAGTAGGGGAAGCAAGGCACGTATTGTATTGTTGCCATCGAGGATAAAAAGATGGGGTTTACATCATATTGCTTGAGTTTATTCATCTACATCATGTCATCTTACTCAATGTGTTACTATGTTCTTCATGAACTTAATAATCTAGATGCAGGCAGGAGTCAGTCGATGTGTGGAGTAATAGTAGTAGATGCAGAAGCGTCTCGTTCTACTTGACACTAACGTGATGCCTATATTTCATAATCATTGCCTTAGATATCATTATAACTATGCGCTTTTCTATCAATTGCTAGACAGTAATTTGTTCACCCATCATATTATTTGCTATCTTGAGAGAAGCCTCTAGTGAAAGCTAAGGCCCCCGGGTCTATTTTCCATCATATAAGTTTCCGATCTTCTATTTTCCATCATATTAGTTTACGATCTACTATTTTGCAATATTTTACTTTCCGATCTATAAACCAAAGAAAACCCCAAAATATTTACTTTATCGTTTATTTAGTTTTATCTATCTCTATCAGATCTCACTTTTGCAAGTGACCGTGAAGGGATTGGCAACCCCTTCATCACGTTGGGTGCAAGTTGTTTGATTGACCGTGAACGAAAACGATCGAGTAGTTCCCAATACTTTCCATGCTAGTTATATCATAGGCGGTTCCCAAACAGAAAATAAAGTTTATTCCTTTTTACACCTTACTTTCACATTCCACGACTAACCGAATCCACGGGTGCCGTCCATACCAACACTTTCCAAGGAATTTATTATTTGACAACATAAAGTAAATTCATTTTTCATTTCGAGACAGGGCATCCCTAATTCCTTTGCCGTACTCTCGTGCAATGACAAGTGAATAAACACTCATCTTGAGAATAACACATCTAGCATGGAAATATATCAGCCACTCCCTACCGTTTCATGAGCGGTATGAGCACACAAAAGAGAAGTTTATTTTGAAAATTAGAGATGGTACATACAAATTTTCTTAGAACGGCAAAAGAATACCTCATATAGGTAGGTATAGTGGACTTATATGGCAAAACTGGTTTAATGGATTTTGGATGCACAAGTAGTTAGCATACTTAGTGCAAAATGAAGGCTAGCAAAAGATTGAGAAGCAACAAACCAAGAAACGAAAAATCTCATAAGCAAGCATTAAGCATAGCTAGCACCGAATAATGCACCACATGTAGGATGTAATTTCATTGCATAACTATTGACTTTCGTGCTTGCATAGGGAATCACAAACCTTAACACCAATATTCTTACTAAAGCATAATTATTCATCAACATGACTCACATATTACTATCATGATATCTCAAAACTATTACAAGGAATCAAGTTTATTTTGTCCAATGATCTTCACGAAAGTTTTTATTATATTATTCTTGGATATGTATCATTTTGGTACTGGTTTCATATGTTGCTTTTGATAGCTCAAACAAATATAAGTGAAGCAAGAGAGAATTTCTTAAAAAAATTACTAACTCTCAAATAAATCTAAGTGAATCATGAGAGAATTTCTTCAAAGTACTAAAGCACACCGTGCTAAAAATATATATAAGTGAAGCACTAGAGCAATTCCATAGCTCAAAAAGATTTAAGTGAAGCATAGAGAGCAATTCTAACAAGTAATGGAATAATTTTGGATCTCTCAAATAGGTGTGTCCAGGAAGGATTCATGACTAAAAATACCAAGCAAAACAAGCAAAGACTCATATCATACAAGATGCTCCAAGCAAAACTCATAATCTGTGACGAATAAAAATATAGCTTGAAGTAAAATACCAATGGTTGTTTGAAGAAAGAGGGGATGCCACTCGGGGGCATCCCCAAGCTTAGTTGCTTGATACTTCTTGAATATTAGCTTGGAGTGCCATGGGCATCCCCAAGCGTAGCCTTTTGCTAATCCTTATTCCCTGATCCATTCTAAAGTCACCCAAAACTTGAAAACTTCAATCACACAAAACTCAACAAAACCTTCATGAGATCTGTTAGTATAAGAAAACAAATCACTACTATAAGTACTGTTGCAAACCCATTCATATTTTATTTTTGCATTATATCTACTGTATTCCAACTTTTCTATGGCAAAAACTCTTCAAGGAAAACCATAGAATTATCAAAACAAGCACATAACGCCAAGAAAACATAATCTGTCAAAAACAGAATAGTCTGTAGCAATCTGGATATTTCGAATACTTCTGTAACTCCAAAAATTCTAAAAACTTATAACAACATGAGCAATTTGTATATTAATCTTATTCAAAAATAATCAGTACTTTGTCGCGCTTCTATTAAAATTGAGAATTATTTTTCTGGGCGCAAAAGTTTCTGTTTTTTAGCAAGATCAAATCAACTATCACCCTACATGACCCCAAAGGCTTTGCTTGGCACAAACACTAATTAAAACACACAAAACACAATCATAACAGTAGCATAATCGTGCAAAAACTCGAGAACATAAAGAAAAGGACAAAAATAAATTTTATTCATTGGGTTGCCTCCCAACAAACGCTATCGTTTTACGCCCCTAGCTAGGCATAAGATTTCAACGATGCTCACACGAAAGATAATAATTGAAACACAAAGAGATCATCATGAAACATGTGAGAAACACATTTAAGTCTAACATACTTCCTATGCATAGGAATTTTATAGGAAAACAAATTGTCAAGATAAGAAATATCTAGCATACGCAAAGGAGAGGAATAAAAATTGACAATCTCAACATAACGAGAGGAAATTTAATGACATGAAAATTTTTACAACCATATTTTCCTCTCTCATAATAATTATATGTAGGATCATAATCAAATTCAATAATATAGCTATCACATAAAATTTTCTCTTCATGTTCCACATGCATACAAGTTTTATGATCTTCCAAGATAGTGGGATTAACATAAACTAAAGTCATGACCTCTCCAAACCCACTTTCATTAAAAACTTCATAATATTGAACACTCTCCAAATATGTGGGATTATTTTTACCTAAAGTTGACACACTTCCGAACCCACTTTCAGTATTATTGTAAGCACAATTATCAATATCATATTCATCACGAGGCTTAAATAAATTATCAAGATCATAAGAAACATTATCACCCCAATCATGATCATTGCAATAAGCAGTGGACATAGCAAAACAAGCATCCCCAAGCTTGGGGCATTGCATATCACTAACACAATTGACCTAAATAGAATTTATAATAACATCATTGCAATCATGCCTTTTATCCGAGGAGGTATGATGAATCACATTATAAATTCCTTCTTTTAACACTTTATCACAATTTTCAGATTCATGAATCTCAAGCAAAACTTCATAAAGATAAACTAGTGAACTCAATACACTAGCAATTGGTTCATCATAATTAGATCTTTTAAAAATATTAGCAAGTGGATGAGGATCCATATCAATAGATTTTTAGCAAGTGATTATGCAAGCAAATAGACGACACATGGCAACACAAGCAAACAAGAGATCTGACGAGAAAAAGGCAAACGAAAAAGAGGGCAAATAAAACGGCAAATTTTGTGAAGTGGGGGAGATGAAAATGAGAGGCAAATGTAAAATAATGTAAATTGAAAGGAGATGAGATTTGTGATTAGGAACCTGGTAGATGTTGGTGATGTCTCCCCAGCAACGGTGCTAGAAATTCCTTTTGATGCGTCTTGAACTATGTCGGTATTTCCCCAAAGAGGAAGGGATGATGCAGCACAACTACGGTAGGTATTTCCCTTAGTGATGAGATCAAGGTTATAGAACTAGTAGGAGAACCACGCAACACTACGTGAACGACACCGGCACACAAATAACAAATACTTGCAACCCGACGTATTAAAGGGGTTGTCAATCCCTTTCAGGTAACGGTGCCAAAAATTGGCAAGTAGACTGTAACACCCAAGATGCGACTATATCTCCCATGTGTCAAGGCACAACTTAGAGGAATAACCGCATTTTGGTTTTGTCGCAAGAAGGGTCATCTTCACACAATCCCATGTACAAGAACAAGGATAAATAAATAGTTGGCTTACAATCGCCATGTCACACAAAGATCAAATAATTCATACATCATTCAGAGTACACACATAGTCCGACTACGGACGGATCCAAATGAAAAGAAGACAACCCCAAATGCTAAATCCCGATCATCCCAACTGGGCACCATTACTGATCATCCGGAAAAGACACATAGTAACGGCCAAGGTCTTCGTCGAACTCCCACTTGAGCTTGTTGGCATCACCCGCACTGGTATCATCGGTACTTGCAGCTGTTTTGGTAGTATCTGTGAGTCATGAGGACTCAGCAATCTCAAAACCCACGAGATCAAGACTATTTAAGCTTATGGGTAGAATGAGGTTATGAGGTGGAACTGCAGCAAGCGCTAAGCAAAATATGGTGGCCAACTTACTAGTACCAGAGTAAGATGAGAAACTACGCAACAGTCGTAAACTAGAAGTGATCCTGAACTACTTACTTTCGAACATAACCCCACCGTGTTCTCTTCCTGAACCTCGTTGAAAAGAGACCATCACAGTTACACACGCGTTTGGTGTCTTTTAATTAAGTCAAGTGTCAACTTCTCTACAACCAGATATTACAAATTCCCATCTGCCACATAACTGCGGGCACGACTCTCGAAAGTTTAAACCCTGCAGGGGTGTCCCAACTTAGCCGATGACAAGCTCACGATCCGCGGAGACAATCCTCCATCGCGGGACCCTCCGATCAGACTCGGAATCCCGGTGCACATGATATTTCGACAATGGTAAAACTAGTCCAGCAAGACCTCCCGATGCACCGACCTAGCCTGATAGGAGTAGCGCGATCTCATTCTTAGGGTAGACCGGATGAGCGAAGCGTACAGGTATATACCAAATACCCCAAGTTGCCTAGGGGCAGCCCCACACGGTGCTCTAGTTTGGACCAACACTCATGTGGAGCACTGGCCCGGGGGTTGATTAAGTCCATGGGGTCCAGAAAGTCCCTATGCAAGTTTTTAGTAGTTATTAGGAAAATGGTAAAACCAAGGTTGGGCCTTGCTGGAGGATTTTTATTCAAAGCGAACTATCAAGAGGGACCCATAAACCCTCATCGTGTTAGGGACGTAAATTCAACGAACATAACACCGGTATGACAGAAACTAGGGCGGCAAGAGTGGAACAAAACACCAAGCAAAAGGCCTAGCCTTCCACCCTTTACCAAGTATATAGATGCATTAATTAAATAAGAGATATTGTGATATCCCAACATATCCATATTCCAACATGGATCAACATGCAAGGCACCTGCAACTAGCAACGCTATAAGAGGGGCTGAGCAAAAGCGGTAACATAGCCAAATAACGGTTTACTAGGAAGGTGGGTTAGGGGCTTGACATGGCAATATGGGAGGCATGATAAACAAGTGGTAGGTAGCGTGACATAGCGAAAGAAAGAACAACTAGCAAGCAAAGATAGAAGTGATATCGGGGGTAATGATCATCTTGCCTGCAAAGTTCTCAGGGTTGTTGAAAGCTTGCTCCTCGTAAACATACTCAACATGATCCTCATTCACTAACTTGTCTCCCGGCTCTACCCAAAGCAAGAACAAAAGCAACAGAACAACAATCAATCACGGTTCCAAGCACAAGCAACATGATGCAAGACATGGCATGGAATGCGAGATATGATGCGCAATGCATATGGGTACTCTGGAAGGGAAACGATGATCATTGCATCAACTTGGCAAACCAAGCATGCCGCTGGAAAGGTTAGGAGATTTAGGTCGAAATCGATATAAAGATCATCGGAAACGGATGCACGGTTTGCAAATGACGAGCAAAACAAGAACAATGCAACACTGTGCTTAACATCATCATGAAACTATGCTACAACAATCCAACATAGCAACAAAGCACATGGCAGTGAAGTACAAGTGAAGCTCTACAAATCATGAGCATTGAGCTCCTGCTAGAACTCACTAGAACAAGCCTAAAACAGCATGGCAAAAATGCAAATGACGATCAGGTTACAGACTTAGTGAAATACTAAACATGGCATAAACAACATCAGGTAGCAATGTTTAGAGCTAGTAAACAACATGCTACAGGATCATAACATGCAAAAAAGGGCATGGCATGCTAGTACTAAAGGCAATGAACAAAACTCTCTTACTAAACTCGAGCCAAAGATGCACAGAAAAGATGGTAGCCTCAATGAAATGGCAAGTGATATGAACGGTTTCATGGCATCACAAGGTAACCAATAGTAAGAAGACACATTTATGAAGCTAAACATGGCAACATCAAGTTCATACGGTGCATGGATCAGTAGCAAAACACATGGCAAAAATGAACTTTCTGTTAACAAACTGACAACAACAATATTTAGCAAAAGTATATCATGGTAATGACAAGCTACACTACTCCATAATTACAACCAGAGGTATGAATGGATAGAGCATAATCATATCTTCAAAACAATCTTACTGAACTTCATGAAATATGCATGGATCTACTTGTGGCTATAAGTCAACATAGCAACATAATGTAATAGGAAAAGACTTAGCAGAAATAGTAAGTGTCTGAATTCAGCAACATCATGTGGCCTACTTTGCATGCTTGTGCTAGTCACCACAGAGCTCATAAAAATACAAGGATTGCGCCACTGCAATGATGGCATGGAGATGCTCCTAAAACATGTAGACATGATGCTCAAAGGATGCACACACAAAATGCTATGAAAATGACAAATCAACAAGTTATGATGGATTCTAGCAGAAAACATCATATAGCACTTTTGCAACGAAGATTAAGGCATCAATATGGACAATAACATGCATGCAAATGACACTAGTGTGAAGAGCATCACGAGACAAACATTTCGATATATCATATGCGCAAATCAGAGCCACGTGCATGGAGATATGACATGTCAAAGAGGGTCACATGATGTAGATATTTCGGGACTTAGAGGAAGAAATCACCTACGGATCTAGGGTTTGACTTGGGCACGCAGATCGAGGCGGTGGATCTCGTCGGAGTTCGCCGGAGCCGGCAAGGAGGAGGCCGGGCACAAGGGGGATGGCCGGATCCGGCGCGGGGAGACCGGGTCCCGCCGAATCTATGACCGGAGCACGGTGAGGAGGAGCTTGGGTCGCCGGCGGTGAGGGGCCTCGGGGCGGCGCTGGAGGCTTGGGTCGCCGGTGGCCGGCAAGGATGCGGCGGGGCGACGGTGCAGAAGTCGAGGTAGAGGCGGCGTCAGGCGGCGGGGCGAGCGGGTGACGGCGAGGCGCTCGGGCGCGGTCGTGGGTCGGGAGGGCCGGCCTCGGGTTGGCGGGCCCGCGCGGCGGTGGGCGGCAGCGCGGTGATGTGGCGGCATGCGATTCGCCGAGGGGACGGCGGCAGACGTGTCCAGCACGCGGAGGAAGGGGAAGACTAGGGTTTTGCCCGAATTTTCGGAGGGGGAGGCCAAATGAGGTGCGGTTTTCGCCCACATGATCGTGATCCAAGGACGGAGAGCATGGAGGGGGTTTAGATGGGCTAGTGGGCTGTTGTGGAGGGGTGTTGGGCTGCAACACGAGAGGGGTTTCGACGGTTACACGGTTAACCGTTTGGGCATCAAACGACCTCCAAATGGAACAAAATTTGTCAAGAGACCTACCGGTTACGTACCAAGGCCACTCGACAAATCTCGGCCCATTCCGAGAATGTTTTTCTCCCGCTCATGAAACAAGGTCTGAGAGGTGCAACGGGTGCATGTGTGAGTGTCGGATTCCAAAACATACAATGGGGAAAATGACCGGATGCATGAGACGAACACGAATGCAAATGATATGCACATGATGACATTAAAAAAATGCAAAATGAGGACAAAACCCAACCACGGAGGATATAACAAATAACATAGCCGGAAATGGCAAGAGTTGGAGTTACAATTATGGAATGTTACCACCGCGGTGTTACATAGACGGGATAAAAATTGTGGTAGATTGATAAATGAAAATAAGAGCAAATAAAATTCAGCGAGGTATTTTTGGGTTTTTGGATTAATAGATCTGAAAATAAAAGAAAATAAAAATAGATTGCGAAGGAAAATATAATAAGGAAGAGACCCGTGGGCCGTAGATTGCACTAGTGGCTTCTCTTGAGAAAAATAGCATACAGTTGGTAAAAAAATTATTGTTGGGCAATTGATGGAACTTAAAATAATCATGACGATTTCAAGACAATGATCATTATATAGGCATCACATCCAAGATTAGTAGACCGACTCCTACCTGCATCTACTACAATTAATCCACACATCGACTGCTATCCAGCATGCATCTAGTGTATTAAGTTCATTGAGAAAAGGAGTAATGCAATAAGAACGACGACATGATGTAGACGATCTATTTATGTAGAAATAGACCCCATCTTGTTATCCTTAATAGCAATGATACATACGTGCCGTATCCCCTTCTGTCACTGGGATCAAACACCGTAATACCGAACCCATCAAAAAGCACCTCTTCTCATGGCCAGAACAATCGATCTAGTTGGCCTAACTAAAACAAAGATTCAAAGAAGAAATACAAGGCTATAAGTAATCATGTATATAAGATATCAAATGACTCAAATAACTTTCATGGATAAAAATGTAGATCTGATCGTAAACTCAAAGTTCACCGGATCCCAACAAACACACCACAAAAAGAGTTACATCAAATAGATCTCCAAGAGACCATTGTATTGAGAATCAAGAGAGAGAGAGAGAGAGAGAAAGACATCTAGCTACTAACTACGGACCCGAGGGTCTACAAAGAACTACTCACACATCATTGGAGAGGCACCAATGAGTATGATGAACCCCTTGGTGATGGTGTTAAATTGGATCTGGTGTTTCTGGAACTAGCGGCGGCTGGAATTGATTTTCGTTGACTCCCTAGGGTTTCTGGAATATTGGGGTATTTATAGAGCAAAGAGGCGGTGCATGTCGGTGTCAAAACCAGCGGATCTTGTGTAGGGGGTCCCGAACTATGCGTCTAGGATCGATGGTAACAGGAGGCGGGGGACACAATGTTTACCCTGGTTCGGGCCCTCCTATGGAGGTAATACCCTACTTCCTGCTTGATTGATCTTGATGAATATGAGTATTACAAGAGTTGATCTACCACGATATCGTAATGGCTAAACACTAAAAGTCTAGCCTGACTATGATTATGAGGATCTATTTTTACGGACATAACCCTCCGGTTTATATAAACACCAGGGGGATCTTCATGTTACATAAGGTCGGTTACAGAGAAAGGAATCTTCATACTTGGTCGCCAAGCTTGCCTTCCACGCCAGGAAGAGTCCCATCCGGACACGGGTAGAGTCTTCGGTCTTCATATCTTTATGGCTCATCAGTCCGGCTCATTTCCAATAGGTCGGACACCCGAGGACCCCTTAGTCCAGGACTCCCTCAGTATCCCCTGAACCAGGCTTCAATGACGAGGTGTCCGGTGCACAGATTGTCTTCGGCATTGCAAGGCGGGTTCCCCTTCCCGAATACTCCAAAATAGTCTTCGGATTAAACAAAACGTGTCCGGATCTGCAACACAAGTACCCCACACACAACCGAGGAGCATAATATTTCACGAGTCCACCCTGCTGATAACTTTTGTAACGTGATATCATGTTCGCCCGGTCGCTATTTCGAACCGTTTCTTGTTCCACGTTTCGAGGCATAGTTTTTATTGGCACGTTCTGTCGAAGCAGAGATCATGTCCCCTTATTGCGGGATCCTCATTAATACGAGCGTGGGTAACCCAACCGTTCTACTGGAAAGATTCCTTAGGAATAGGCAGGTTTTTCAGGCTTATGAGGAGATGTTTAATACCCGCTGCCTTTATAAAGGAACCAAGGGCCGTCCCTTTACGCCAAACTTCTCCTCAACCTTTCCAACCTTGAGTTCTAGCACCCAAGGTTCGACTACATTGCTTCAAGATTTCCCATCATGTCCGGACCTAGCCCTCGAGGCCGATGGGTGGCTTCCTCCGTCACAGAGGAGGATATTGCAAAGCTCCGGGTGGCCAGATACCTGACCACGGAGATCCCCCACAGGCTTCCTCCTCAAGGACAGGTTATTCCAATCCCTATCTAGTGAGAGGGTCGTATTCATCTCTCACTTCCTCCGAGGCCTAGGGTTCGCTCTCCACCCCTTCGTCCGAGGGCTAATGTTTTATTACGGACTAGATTTTCACGATCTAGCTCCGGATTCTTTCCTTCACGTCTCGGCGTTTATTATCACGTGCAAGGCCTTCCTCCGGATCTCCCCACACTTCGGCTTATGGCTCAAGACCTTTAGTGTGAAACCGAAGGTAGTCAACGGGGAACAAGCGGAGTGCGGCGGTGCTATAGTAAGCCAGCTTACCAACACTCCCTGGCCAAAAGGCTCTTTCACCGAAACTTCCAACCAATGGCAGCGAGAGTGGTTTTATGTTACGGAACCCTGTAGCACCAAGTGGGCAGCTAACACCTGCATTCCGTTCCGGCCCTCCGGTACAGCTTGCATCATGGGTCAATAAGGGGCTGGATTGGGGATCAGTTGATGAAGTACGGACTCTACAGAGCCGCATCCGAACCCTCCTAGAGAGGGACATAGATCTTGTCAACGTGATTCAAGTAATGCTAATCCGCCGAATCCTGCCATGCCAGCATAGGCCTCTCCGCATGTGGGAGTTTAATCCGGAAGGGCCACGAACCCTCCAACACTTCTTCGGTGCTACACACAAAGGGATGTGGAAGATGTTTTTTGGGAAATGAAAACATTGGCCGGACACCACTGAAGACGTCGGCCTTGACTGCAACCGTCCAGATACCCCGGTAAGCACTTATCTTCCAAGCACTTTGTAGTTAAGAATATCGTAATACGTTACCAAGAAAACTATCTTCTTTTAGGGCTGGATAAAGAAAGCATAACTAATTAGGTGTTCCCCCCTTCCCAAAGCCTCAGCGGATCCCGTATAAACAAGGATGCTGGCCCCGGCACCATACCAGATGTCTGTGAAGGAGGACAAGACGAAGAGCGAGAGGACCAAAGATGGCCTCCATCCCGAAGATATATTAGACGCCGTGTCCGGGGAGATGAAAATCCCATCACCCGAAGACGAAAGTAAAGGATAAGCCAACATTCATTCTCCCTATGGTAAGAAAAGGGCCGTCTCCGAAGATTGGGAGGAATAGGCTCCCAAGCGAGGCAAGATGCCCCTGTCGGGCGGCTCGGGCTTGAAGGACGACATTATCGCGCAGTCCTCTAGTGAGGCCAAGCCTAAATCGTAAGCGAACAAGGGTGTTTTACACATACCCTGTTCCTCTCCTGTGACTAGGGTAACATCTAAAATGTATGTTTTTTGCAGCTCGGCGCACAATCTTTCTCAACAATCATCTTCATCGGGAGATCTTCTCCAAAAGATGATGGAAAGCGAGACGCCTCCACCAGTCTCCTCGCCCAATAAGGCGGATGACTTCGACGTGTCGTCCCAGAGAATCTTCTGATCCGCAAGTGATGCGAGGGGTGACGAAAACATGAACCGAAGATGATACTTTGGTAGCCCAGGGTCCAGGGACCAACAATAAAGGCCCCGGACTGTTCGGCTTTCAGCTAGAGACAACTCTAGGGGCGAATGTGTCGGACGTGGGGCTCCGGCTAACCCTTAAGGTTCGAACACTGGGGTGCGCGTGAAGTCTTTCCCTCCTACCGATCTGTGCTCTAGCTCGCTAAGATCTTGCGGACGAACTCGACGAACTCACAACACAGAAAGACACAGGGTTTATACAGGTTCGGGCCACCGTTGTGGTGTAATACCCTACTCCAGTGTGGTGGTGGATTGCCTCTTGGGCTGATGATGAACAATACAAGGGGAAGAATAGCCTCCTGAGGTTGAGGTGTTCTTGTGCTTTCGGACTTGTGTGTCTCTTTGGGTCTGGTCAGGTCTCTCTGTCCCTCGTGAGGTCTCTCTGTCCCTGGTGAGGTCTCTCCCCTCCTATCCTATGGTGGCTAGTCCTATTTATAGAGGCCCTGGTCCTCTTCCCAAATATTGAGCGGGAAGGGAGCCATCAATGGCGGGCTAATTCGAAGGGGGACAACTAGTACAAGCTATCCTGACAAAAGCGGTCTTCGCCTGCACAAAGCTCTGGTGGTGACGCCGTCTCGTGCTCCACGATGACATCCGTCTTGCAGTCCATGGTCTTAGTCTTGTTGCACCAAAATGGCAACCTTTGCCTGATGCCTCGGTACTCCACGGCTGCGCTTGCCCCCTTTGCACCAAAGAGGAAGCAAGGACGCTGAGCGCGTTGGCGCCTGCCTGGTGACGATCATCATGGATCACGTCCTGAGAGCCTTGTGAGGTTTGCCCCGCCTTGATATCTCCGCTCCTCGTGAGCCTGCCTAACAAGGCCGCTCTAGAGGAGGTCTTGCGTCGTCCGCCTCATGAGGCTTGGACCCTCGCGAGCGTCTTGGATGTTTTGTTGGTGAAGATGGGCCGTACGACCTGCTGGCTCAGGCACGCCACGGGCCACAGGTAGGCAAGTCTGGGGACCCCCGTTCCCAAAACGCCGATAGTAGCCCCCGGGCCCAAGGTGCGCTCGGGCTTGGCTTCGCGGCGAAGCCAAGGGTCAAGTTCGGAGCACCGCGGGCCCCAAAAGCCTGAGGCCTCGGTTGACACGTGGCAGTTGATTGGATGTGGGCGTCTCCGCTTCCCCACGCCGCCTTTGAATCCGCCTGGCTATGCGGCCCCACTTCTTGCACAATTATTCTTCCCTCTCCACGCTCGGCTCTTCCAATCTCACTGCTCCTTCAACCTCCTGCTCCGCCTTCCCAATCCAACTTGCGCTCCGCCCGATTCACCACCATGGCACCGAAGCAAGCCGAGAAGTGGAAGAAACCTCTGTCCTCGCCAACTGCGCCTCCATCCTTCAAGCCGGCGCTCGGCAGGCCTCGGGTGCTCAACGACGAGGCCATGGGCAAGGTGCGCCCCATGCTCGCCTCCAGCTTCAACGAGTGGGGAGAGACACCGGCCTGGCCTGCGTCTCGCTCCAGCATGGCTCGGGTAGTCACCGAGGTTCTGATCTTTATTGACGCCCTATGGGCCGGCCTGCTTCCTCCATTCTCCGCCTTCTTCAACGCGGTGCTCGATCACTATCAGATCCACATGCTCCATCTTGACGCTCAATCTGTGACCCTTCTTGCTGTCTTCGCTTTCGTGTGTGAGGCCATGGTTGGCATCACCCCCTCCGTGGCACTCCTTCACCACTTCTTCTCGCTGCATATCACCGGTGCCCGATAGAGCTTAGGGTGCGTGGGCTTCCAGGCCATGGCGGCGACAACAGGCATGGGGATCGACTTCGAGCTCCCTTCATCCGCGAGCGAGTTCTGCACGCGGTGGGTGTTTGTTGATGCCGGCGTGCTCAACCCTCTGCTCCAAGCTCCGGTGGGGCTTGCCATTCCAAACTCCGGCTGGGGCCATCAGAAGCTCACGAGCTCCTGTCTTGCCCCCATCTGGGCCAGGCTGCGGTGGTTGAAGGACCTTGGTGTGACTGCGCCCATGGTGGTGAGGGAGTTCGTCAGGCATCGAGTTGCCCCGCTTCAGAGCCATTCTCGCCCGATGTGGGACTTGCTCAGTATATAGGACCATATGAGGGTTCAGGAGGAGGGGCTCCCTCTCGCTGCGCGGCAAATGGTGCTCACGGTCCTATCTGGTGCCCCTCTGCCGGACGACATGCCCAAGAAAAGCTACATGTTGTACCCTAAGCTCTGTCGGGCATCGGTGATATGCAGCGAGAAGAAGTGGCGAAGGAGTGCCACGGAGGGGGTGATGCCCACCATGGCCTCACACACGAAAGCGAAGACGGCAAGAAGGGTCATAGATTGAGGGTCAAGATGGAGCATGTGGATCTGATAGTGATCGAGCACCGCGTTGAAGAAGGCGGAGAATGGAGGAAGCAGGCCGGCCCATAGGGCGTCAATAAAGATCGGAACCTCGGTGACTGCCCGAGCCATGCTGGAGCTAGACGCAGGCCAGGCCGGCATATCTCCCCACTCGTTGAAGCTGGAGGCGTGCATGGGGCGCACCTTGCCCATGGCCTCGTCGTTGAGCACCCGAGGCCGGCCGAGCGCCGACTCAAAGGATGGAGGCGCAGTTGGCGAGGACAGAGGTTTCTTCCCTTTCTCGGCTTGCTTCGGCGCCATGGCGGTGAAGCAGGTGGAGCGCAAGTTGGATTGGGAAGGCGGAGCAGGACGTCGAAGTAGCAGGGAGATTGGAACTGCCGGGCACGGAGAGGGAAGAATAATTGTGCAAGAAGCGGTGCCGCATAGCCAGGCGGATTCAAAGGCGGCATGGGGAAGCGGAGACGCCCACATCCAATCAACCGCCACGCGTCAACCGAGCCTCAGGCTTTTGGGGCCCGTGGTGCTCCGAACTTGACCCTTGGCTTCGCCGCGAAGCCAAGCACAAGCGCACCTTGGGCCCGTGGGCTACTGTCGGTGTTTTGGGAATGGGGGTCCCCAGACTTGCCTGCCTGCGGCCCGCGGCGTGCCTGAGCCAGCAGGTCGTACGGCCCATCTTCACCAACAAAGCATCCAAGACCCTCGCGAGGGTCCAAGCCTCGCGAAGCGGATGACGCAAGACCTCCTCTGGAGCGGCCTTGTTAGGCAGGCTCACGAGGAGCGGAGATATCAAGGCGGGGCAAACCTCATGAGGCTCTCGTGATGTGAGCCATGACGATCTCACACCAGGCGGGCGCCAGTGCGCTCAGTGTCCTTGCTTCCTCTTTGGTGCAAAGGGGGCAAGCGCAGCCGTGGAGTACCGAGGCATCAGGCAAAGGTTGCCATTTCGGTGCAACAAGACCAAGACCATGGACTGCAAGACGGAGGTCATCGTGGAGCACGAGACGGCGTCACCACCAGAGCTTTGTGCAGGCGAAGACCACTTTTGTCAGGATAGCTTGTACTAGTTGTCCCCCTTCGAATTAGCCCGCCATTGATGGCTCCCTTCCCGCTCAATATTTGGGAAGAGGACCAGGGCCTCTATAAATAGGACTAGCCACCATAGGAGAGGAGGGGAGAGATCTCACTAGGGACAGAGAGACCTCACCAGGGACAGAGAGACCTGACCAGACCCAGAGAGACACACAAGTCCGAAAGCACAAGAACACCTCAACCTCAGGAGGCTGTTCTTCCCGTTGTATTGTTCATCATCAACCCAAGAGGCAATCCACCACCACACTGGAGTAGGGTATTACACCACAACGGTGGCCCGAACCAGTATAAACCCTGTGTCTTTCTGTGTTGTGAGTTCGTCGAGTTTGTCCGCAAGATCTTAGCGAGCTAGAGCACAGATCGGTAGGAGGGAAAGACTTCGTGCGCACCCCAGTGTTCGAACCTTAAGGGTTAGCCGGAGCCCCACATCCGACACATTCGCCCCTAGAGTTGTCTCCGGCTGAAAGCCGGACAGTCCAGGGCCTTTATTGTTGGTCCCTGGACCCTGGGCTACCAAAGTATCATCTTCGGTTCATGTTATCGTCACCCCTCGCATCACTTGCGGATCAGAAGAGACCCTCTAGGACGACACCTCGAAGTCATCCGCCTTATTGGGCGAGGAGACTGGTGGAGGCGTCTCGCTTTCCATCATCTTTGGGAGAAGATCTCCCGATGAAGATGATTGTTGAGAAAGATTGTGCGCCGAGCTGCAAAAAACATACATTTTAGATGTTACCCTGGTCACAGGAGAGGAACAGGGTATGTGTAAGACACCCTTGTTCATTTACGATTTAGGCATGGCCTCACTGGAGGACTGCGCGATAATGTCGTCCTTCAAGCCCGAGCCGCCCGACAGGGGCATCTTGCCTCGCTTGGGAGCCTATTCCTCCCAATCTTCGGAGATGACCCTTTTCTTACCATAGGGAGAATGAATGTTGGCTTCTCCTTTACTTTCGTCTTCGGGCGATGGGATTTTCATCTCCCCGGACACGTCGTCTAATATATCTTCGGGATGGAGGCCATCTTTGGTCCTCTCGCTCTTCGTCTTGTCCTCCTTCACAGACATCTGGTATGGTGCCGGGGCAAGCATCCTTGTTTACATGGGATCTGCTGAGGCTTTGGGAAGGGGGGCAAACACCTAATTAGTTATGCTTTCTTTATCCAGCCCTGAAAGAATATAGTTTTCTTGTTAACGTATTGCGATATACTTAACTACAAAGTGTTCGGAAGATAAGTGCTTACCGGGGTATCCGGACGGTTGCAGTCAAGGCCGACATCTTCAGTGGTGTCCGGCCAATGTTTTCATTTCCCAAAAAACATCTTCCACATCCCTTTGTGTGTAGCACCGAAGAAGTGTTGGAGGGTTCGTGGCCCTTCCGGATTAAACTCCCACATGCGGAGAGGCCTATGCTGGCATGGCAGGATTCGACGGATTAGCATTACTTGAATCACGTTGACAAGATCTATGTCCCTCTCTAGGAGGGTTCGGATGCGGCTCTGTAGAGTCCGTACTTCATCAACTGATCCCCAGTCCAGCCCCTTATTGACCCATGATGCAAGCTGTACCGGAGGGCCAGAACGGAATGCAGGTGTAGCTGCCCACTTGGTGCTACAGGGTTCCATAACGTAAAACCACTCTCGCTGCCATTGGTTGGAAGTTTCGGTGAAAGAGCCTTTTGGCCAGGGAGTGTTGGTAAGCTGTCTTACTATAGCACCGCCGCACTCCGCTTGTCCCCCGTTGACTACCTTCGGCTTCACACTAAATGTCTTGAGCCATAAGACGAAGTGCGGGGAGATCCGGAGGAAGGCCTTGCACGTGATAATAAACGCCGAGACGTGAAGGAAAGAATCCGGAGCTAGATCGTGAAAATCTAGTCCGTAATAAAACATTAGCCCCCGGACGAAGGGGTGGAGAGCGAACCCTATCCCTCGGAGGAAGTGAGAGATGAATACGACCCTCTCACCAGATATGGGGATTGGAATAACCTGTCCTTGAGCATGAAGCCTGTGGGGGATCTCCGCGGTCAGGTATCTGGCTGCCCGGAGCTTTCCAATATCCTCCTCTGTGACGGAGGAAGCCACCCATCGGCCTCGAGGGCTGGGTCCGGACATGATGGGAAATCTTGAAGCAATGTAGTCGAACCTTGGGTGCTAGAACTCAAGGTTGGAAAGGTTGAGGAGAAGTTTGGCGTAAAGGGACGGCCCTTGGTTCCTTTATAAAGGCAGCGGGTATTAAACATCTCCTCCTAAGCCTGAAAAACCTGCCTATTCCTAAGGAATCTTTCCAGTAGAACGGTTGGGTTACCCGCACTCGTATTAATGAGGATCCCGCAATAAGGGGACACGATCTCTGCTTCGACAGAATGTGCCAATAAAAACTATGCCTCGAAACATGGAACAAGAAACGGTTCGAAATAGCGACCGAGCGAACATGATGTCACATAAGTTATTAGCAGGGTGGAATCATGAAATATTATGCTCCTCGGTTGTGTGTGGGGTACTTGTGTTGCAGATCCGGACACGTTTTGTTTCATCCGAAGACTATTTTGGAGTATTCGGGAAGGGGAACCTGCCTTGCAATGTCGAAGACAATCTGCGCGCTGGACACCTCGTCATTGAAGCCTGGTTCAGGGGATACTGAGGGAGTCCTGGACTAAGGGGTCCTTGGGCGTCCGACCTATTGGAAATGGGCCGGACTGATGGGCTGTAAAGATATGAAGACCGAAGACTCTACCCGTGTCCGGATGGGACTCTTCCTGGCGTGGAAGGCAAACTTGGCGACCAAGTATGAAGATTCCTTTCTCTGTAACCGACCTTATGTAACATGAAGATCCCCCTGGTGTTTATATAAACTGGAGGGCTAGGTCCGTAAAGATAGATCCTCATAATCATAGTCAGGCTAGAGTTTTAGGGTTTAGCCATTACGATATCGTGGTAGATAAACTCTTGTAATACTCATATTCAACAAGATCAGTCAAGCAGGAAGTAGGGTATTACCTCCATAGGAGACCCTGAACCAGGGTAAACATTGTGTCCCCCGCCTCCTATTACCATCGATCCTAGAAGCACAGTTCGGGACCCCCTACACAAGATCCGCCGGTTTTGACACCGACATGCACTGCCTCTTTGCTCTATAAATACCCCAATATTCCAGAAACCCTAGGGGAGTCAACGAAAATCAATTCCAGCCGCCGCAAGTTCCAGAAACACCAGATCCAATTTAACACCATCACCGAGGGGTTCATCATACTCATTGGTGCCTCTCCAATGATGCGTGAGTAGTTCTTTGTAGACCCTCGGGTCCGTAGTTAGTACCTAGATGTATTTCACTCTCTCTCTCTCTTGATTCTCAATACAATGGTCTCTTGGAGATCTATTTGATGTAACTCTTTTTTCGGTGTGTTTGTTGGGATCCGGTGAACTTTGAGTTTATGATCAGATCTATATTTTTATCCATGAAAGTTATTTGAGTCATTTGATCTCTTATATGCATGGTTACTTATAGCCTCATATTTCTTCTTTGAGTCTTTGGTTTAGTTAGGCCAACTAGATCGATTTTTCTTGCCATGAGAAGAGGTGCTTTTTGATGGGTTCGGTATTACGGTGTTTGATCCCAGTGACAGAAGGGGATACGACACGTATGTATCATTGCTATTAAGGATAACAAGATGGGGTCTATTTCTACATAAATAGATCGTCTACATCATGTCGTCATTCTTATTGCATTACTCCGTTTCTCAATAAACTTAATACACTAGATGCATGCTGGATAGCAGTCGATGTGTGGAGTAATAGTAGTAGATGCAGGCAGGAGTCGGTCTACTAATCTTGGATGTGATGCCTATATAATGATCATTGCCTTGAAATCATCATGATTATTTGAAGTTCTATCAATTTCCCAACAATAATTTTTTTACCAACTGTATGCTATTTTTCTCAAGAGAAGCCACTAGTGCAATCTACGGCCCCCAGGTCTCTTCCTTATTATATTTGCCTTCACGGTCTATTTTTATTTTATTTTATTTTCAGATCTATTAATCCAAAAACCTAAAAATACCTTGCTGAATTTTATTTGCTCTTATTTTCATTTATCAATCTACCACAATTTTTATCCCGTCTATGTAACACCCCGGTGGTAACATTCCATAATTGTAACTCCAACTCTTGCCATTTCTGGCTATGTTATATGTTATATCTATTGTAACTCCAACTCTTGCCCCCGGGTCTCAAGAGAACGCGAAGGCTGAGGCGTCCCTCAAGATTGCCAATGAGGCCCGCTCGCGAGCTTTGAAAGAAGCTCACGAGGCCGATCGCTGCCGCGAGGCTGCGGAGGAGCGCGCGTGGGAGCTCCGGGCCTGGAGCGTGTCCCTTGAGCAGCAGGTCGAGGCGCGCGAGGCTGCCCTTGCATCAATGAGGGGGACTCCTGCGGAGGAAGAGGAGTTCCGGCGGCGCGAGGAGACGCTGGCCCTGGAAGCTGTGGAGCGCAGCCTCGAGCTCGAGCGGCTGTAGACGAGGGAGCGTGAAGCCACTCAAGCTGAAGATGCCGTCGGGGCCCGCGAGGCCAGAGTCGAGGAGGAGATCAATCGCCGGGTGGCCGTGGTTCGCGCGGATCTGGAAGGCAGGTATGACTTGAAGCTGAAGCTCGCCAGTCAGGAGGGTGCGGGCAGGGCCGCCGCCCTTAGGCCCAGGTTGGACGAGGCCGAGAGGTGTGCGGAGGCCACAACTGCCGCCTTTGTTACGGTGTAGGCGGACTTGGTCTTCGCCCGCGCCGAGCTGCTTTCCCTCCGGAGACGAGTTGACGACGCTGAGGCGGTCGCTCGGGAAAATAGGGAGGAAGTGCTTCAACGCCAAACACTGGAGCGCGAGCACGCTCCTATGCTTCAAGACCTTCGGAATAGGGCCAACACCGCCCTGGGTTATATCTGCGACGAGAACGCCCGGACCCCTCACTCAAATGACTACGCCAACCACCTGACCTTCTTCACCGAGGTGGTGACGCGCCTGGAGGCTCAATCTGCCAAAGCTCAGCAGCTTGTGGAGGAGAGGGGTCGTGGCCTGCTTCAGCGCGCCTTCTCCCGTGTCTTCAGCCACCTTCTGAACGCCGACCCCAACTTCGACTTTGATGCCGCCATTGCCCCTGTACCCATGGCCGTCCGGGGCGACCTGGCGTGTTGGGTAGAGGACCATGTCCACGTGTTGGTCAGCGCCTTCACCTCGGAGAACGATGGGGTGGTGGTCATCGCAGACGAAGGTGACGTGGTCAACGACGGCGATGGGGGCGTCGCCGACGGCGGTGATGATTCTGACAAAAGTGATGACAACGCGAGTGACGCGTCCCTGGACGATGAAGCGAGCGATATCTCTGGCTGATCCCACATTCTACTGTTGTTTTATTCTGCACGCAAAACTCGGGCGTGGCCCTTGGAAAACTTGTAAGAGCATTTTGAGAGGGGGAGCCCCTCGTGTAAGCAAATCGTAGTTTTTACTTTCCTATGCGACGTGGGTATGTGTCGTGAGCTCATGAAGTTGGGGTGAGTTTCCCGATGTGGATTACCTTAGTCAGCGCCTGCTTAGGGCTGGGTCGTGAGGCGACGAGTTCCTGAGAATCCTGCGGAGCTTATCGCCCCGTTTGAGGGGGCCCCGCAAGGGGTGAGCACCAGGCATAGTGCTAGCACGTGCTTTGCGCGGTCCAGCTCGCGAGGAGCTTTGCGAGGGAAAGGCGATGGACGTGAGTCCCAAACCAAACAAGATCCAGAAGGCGAGAAACGGCTTGAACGAGAAAAGGCACCCCCCTCACGCATCGATAAAAAATCAGCTTCTGTCGGCGTTCTGGGAATGGGGGTCCCCAGCCTTGCCTGCCTGCGGCCTGTGGCATGGCTCAAAGGGGGGCCTAGCACGGCCCATCTTCACTAGCACAAACCTAAGACCCTCGCAAGGGGCCAAGCCTCACGGGGCGGACGACACGGAGCTTCCTTAGGCATGGCCTCGTCAGGCTGGCTCACGAGGAGGCGGATAGATCAAGGCGGGGTACCTCGCGAGGTGCCCGTGACGCAAGCCATGACGACTCAGGGCGCCAGCGGGTGCCAGCCCGCGCAGCGTCCTCCTTTCCTCTTTGGTGCAAAGGGGGCAAGCATAGCCGCGGAGTACCGAGGCATCAGGCAAAGGTTGCCGCTTCGGTGCAACAAGACCAAGAACAGGAGGACTATGAGACGGAGGTCACCATGGAGCCCAAGACGGCGTCATCACCAGAGCTTTGCGCAGGCGAAGACTACTTTTGTCAGGATAGTTGATACTTGATGTCCCCCTTCAAATTAGCCCTCCATTGTTGGCTCCCTTCCCGCTCAATATTTGGGGAGAGGACCAAGGCCACTATAAATAGGACCAGCCACCCGCGAAGAGGAGGGTTCGGCTCAGTCTCCTCCAAGGGCTCGACAAGTAGAGAGGTGGTAAAGAGAAAGAGAGAGAGAGAGATAGAGAAAGGAGGATGAACTTCTCCCAGCAGTTCATCGCCCCAGCCAAGAACAGACCCTCGCGAGGCTGTTCTTCCTTGTATTGTCCATTATCATCAGCCTAAGAGGCAATCCACCACACCACACACTGGAGTAGGTTATTACACCACAATGCTGGCCCCAACCAGTATAAACCCTGCGTCCCTCATGTTGTTCTTTTCGTAGCTTTGATCCTAGCGTGGCGGAGGGGTGCAGGGAGGTAGGAGGCGAAATCTCCGCGCGCACCCCAGTGTTCGAACCTCAAGGGTCTGCCGGAACCCGAAATCCGACAGCTTCAACTTAAGTCCAGAATCAGAAAGCAAAGCCACAGAAAGAGAGATCCAAAGCCAAACGAGGGCCCTGCCTTGCGCCACTCTTGACCTTCTTTGAGCCGACCGGAGACCAGGATGACACAAAGGAGGGAAAGAGGACGCCAGCGGTTCCCTCAGCGACCACGGGTCCTCTACCGGAGGAAGGGTTGTTGAAGCCACCCCGACAGAGGGCTTACCTCCGGGTGTCCCCTGGTTTTGCGTGCCTTGGGGAGGGGCCTTGCTCTTGGCTCCATCCCGGCGGCCCCCAGCGTGTCTCCCTTGTTGAAATGGGTGCCGCCGTGCCAGGGTCGCTGATCGATGCTGTGACCTGATTCATCTGCAGCCCATGGTTAGCATAAGCTTGTTCCTGAGAGGTTAGCGGTACCCTGTAGTTGCCGTCGCCGGCACGATCGCTGTGGTTCTCCGCTGGCTCTTGGAAAGCTTCGACTCCTAGCGCCCCTTCTCCCCTGTCTTCTCCAACGAATGAGCCGAGGTCGTCCTCTGGTGCCTACCCTTGGTCCATCATGCGGGGCACGTCCTTTCGGGGCCGTCACCCCGAACACCTTACCGTGGTGCCCCACGCTCCATGTTGCTCCGCCCATGATGGCGTCCTGGGGATGATAATACGCATCCGGCCGGGACCATGGGGGTGACGCTTGCGCTCGTGT
>NC_041382.1:429710910-429721886 GCF_002162155.2 Triticum dicoccoides
CGCCAGCCGTGCTGACGTTGATGAAGCCCCCGGGCGTAGTCGATGGTGCGCAGGTGTGGTGAGGCTCGCCGCGCGACCTTGCAGTGTCTGCGAGGGGAGACGATAGCAGAAGGGTGGCGCTCCCGACGCCGCTGCGTCCAGCAGCTCAGCAACACACTCATGCATCGTGTCCCGGTAGCTCTCCATCAGCCTGCATCGCAGCAGCTCCCTTGCCACTATGAGTGCCGCCCGCATGTTCGCTTGCTCCCGCCGTGAGTGCGGCGCTGTTGCTGCAGCGTGACTCGCTGCTCTTGTCGTGGCTAGTACTTGCCGCGGGGTGAGGGTGGATGATGCCTGGCCGCACTGTCCACGCCCAGCGGAGCTTGGAGGCTCCCGCGCCGCTTGGGGTGCGGGGTCGAGATCTTCATGGGCAAGCGGCGCCATCCGGGCTGGCCAGGCTGCCCAACGGTCGGATCCAGCCCTCGGGTCGCCAGACATCGTAGCCGGGGAACGTCGAAGAGCTGATTGGCGGAGAAGAAGCTCCAGCGCACCCCTACCTGGCGTGCCAAATGTTGGATGTGGGGCTCCGGCTAACTCTTAAGGTTCGAACACTTGGGTGCGTGCGAAGTCTTTCCCTCCTACCGATCTGCGCTCTAGCTCGCTAAGATCTTGCGGACGAACTCGACGAACTCACAACACAGAAAGACACAGGGTTTATACGGGTTCGGGCCACCGTTGTCGTGTAATACCCTACTCCAGTGTGGATTGCCTCTTGGTCTGATGATGAACAATACAAGGGGAAGAACAACCTCCTGAGGTTGAGGTGTTCTTGTGCTTCTGGGTCTGGTCAGGTCTCTCTGTCCCTGGTGAGGTCTCTCTGTCGCTAGTGAGGTCTCTCCCCTCCTCTCTTATGATGGCTAGTCCTATTTATAGAGGCCCTGGTCCTCTTTCCCAAATATTGAGTGGGAAGGAAGCCAACAATGGCGGGCTAATTCGAAGGGGGGCAGCAAGTACAAGCTATCCTAACAAAAGCGGTCTTCGCCTGCACAAAGCTCTGGTGGTGACACCGTCTCGGGATCCACGATGACCTCCGTCTTGCAGTCCATGGTCTTGGTCTTGTTGGACCAAAATGGCAACCTTTTCCTGATGCCTCGGTACTCCGCGGTTGCGCTTGCCCCCTTTGCACCAAAGAGGAAGCAAGGACACTGCACGCTGGCGCCCGCCTGGCGCCCGCCTGGTGTCGATCGTCATGGCTCACGTTACGAGAGCCTCATGAGGTTTGCCCCACCTTCATATCTCTGCTCCTCGCGAGCCTGCCTGACCAGGACACTCCAGAGGAGGTCTTGCATCATCCGCCTCGCGAGGGTCTTGGATGCTTTGTTGGTGAAGATGGGTCATACGGCCTGCTGGCTCAGCCACGCCGCGGGCCGCAGGCAGGCAAGTCTGGGGACCCCCATTCCCAGAACACCGACAAAATGAATGGATCCCTTCAAAGGGGGGCCCTGCTGCTACGGCTGCTTCCGGAGATCCAAAAGCGCCGGATATATTGACGAACATGCTGAGACACGCGTCCGTCTCCGAAGACCATCGTACCTTGATGGGTACGGTGGTTGAAAAGGTCTTGTCCACGAAAAGCAGATTGAATGAGGCCTTCACGAGCCTGCTAAGAGGTTTCGAGGTTTCTGCTGTAATGCTTTCAATTGTGTTTTATTCACAAAATACTCATGTGTATAGATAGTAGCCCCTGAGACTCTGATAGGCTTCCCAAGGGAGGCAATCGGAGGATCAAAAATATTTATCCAGGAAATAACCTTACTACTTGGTACACACGCTGTGACCTCCCCTGCAACTGCCTGATCCGCAGAGGTTGCAGATCTGCATCGGAAGATTGATGAGGCGGATGATGACATCTCGCTGATCATCAGGCGTCTTGACGATGCGCAAGGTATGTTTTTGGGTCAGCCAGTATATTTGTGCATGATAACATGAGCATGAAGCTGGAATTGTATACTAAGACATGCATCACTACAGATGGTGCTGCTGCGGTGGAGGCCCTTCGGGTGAGCTTGTCCTTGCCAAGGAGGAAACCCGGATGAGTAATTTGGCTGCCCATAAGGCGGTTGAAGATTTGAAGGCCGAATAAGTTGTTCGGCGCCAGTGTGAGGAAAGAATTACTACCATGGCTCACAAGCTGGAGGAGACCGCCATCTAGTGCGAATTCCTCGAGAAGGATAACAAGGCAAAAGCGGCTGATCTCGACAAGGCCTTACAAGAGACAAAAGAAGCACGATCTGAGTCTAGAACGGCTCGGGAAGAGATCCGGCAAGCCTTTCTTATTACAAATGAAGTTCGGTGATCCGAAGTATTCCCCGCTTAACCAAATGTGGAGTTCTCCGGACACCTTTTTAGACATGCCGAAGAGTGCCTCCGATGCGGCGCAATTTTACCAAGTGCAGGAAGGGTGTGCGACGGAGAAGCTTTTTTGGTCATAGTTTGGCGCGCCAAAGCATTAGTTGTTACTAAATGAACGGATGGCCCAGTGGGCCGAGCTCCACAGGATATCTGGTTCCGCCATGAAGGACATCATAGTTCGGCTGTGGCCTACTGAGCCCATTCCGAATAGTTACTTCGGTTTGGTGCAGTGGCTTGTGGATGCGGTGCCGCGTATCGACGCCGTTAAGCGTTCAACATGCATTGAAGGTGCATGGATGGCCTTTGCCCGTGTCAAAACATATTGGGCCAAGATGAAGGCCACTGACGTTGCAGCGAGGAGTCCCCTCAAGGGTAAGGACCATCATGCACCCGAATACTATTTCACGGACGTCTTAGAGGGTGCCCGCTTGATAGAGGGTCAGTGCTCGAAAGATATGCTATTTGAATGAAATGTATTGAATTGTAAAAGACAATATGATGATAATATTATGATTTTTGCTTGAAAGCTTTTGGTTCCTCCTGTGCGGCCATTTTCGCATAATCTAAAAGTTTTCCAGTCGTCGGCTTCAGCCCCCACGTGGAAAATACGGGGGTGTTCGGTAAAGCACATGATCACTCCTAACCCAACGTCTTGGTCCATGAAGGAGCTGTCAATGCGGTGAACGAGCCAATCAAACTATAGGGCGTTAACACTTTCACTTAGCCATAGGAGTTTTATGGTGGGTCTACGATATAAACCCTCGTATGTATGCTGTTATCCAAATGTGGTGTGTTTACATGTATGACCTAAAGAAAGGTCCTTCGTCTAATACGGAGGGAATCGTGAAAGATTCTGATAAGTCGTCGAGTGGTTGACCAACTCTTGCCGCATCATGACAGTCAGTTTTTGGCTTTCTCTATTGAGGTGCTCGTCTGGGCAAACCAGGGCACAATCGCAGTAGTTCTCCCTTTACTACCTTAGCCGATAGAGCGGAACGTAAGGTAGCAAGCACAGGAGCCGGGCAACCCAACTATTGACCCAAGACATGATTCAGAGCTGATGCATATAAGGCCAAACATGCGACGCCGAAGTATGCTATAAAGCTGTTCGGACTTATTGGCAATTTAGTTTGATCCCATATCGAGCCCCTAGCGGGGCGCGTGAAAGAACACAAGGAGCAAAATACAGTTTTTTTAGAGAAAAGTGAATACGGATATAGATTATATTCACTAAAACTTGAGTGACATGCCAATCATTGTTTTGTATATAATAACGCCACGACCCTAGCTATTTGACATGCCAAGGGTCGACGGCTGAGGTAGAAGGCATGCTACAGGATCGCAAAATAGAGAGTACGGTCTAAAAAGAGTTGTTTTGGACCTCCTATCGCATGTCTGCGCCGCCTTTCCTCGATGAAGGGGCTCCTTAAAGGAAGTAACTTTTGGATGAATGTACAAACCGGACCTCCGATGGAGTCGGTGAGATGACCAGCCTACGAGTCACCTATGATAAAGGATAATTAAAAAGAAAAAAGTGGTCAGAAAAGAATTGAAAAGAAGGGGGTTGTAGAAGTACTTGTAGGCCCGTCCGTATTGTGCCTCCACCGATGCCCATGGTATTTTAAGTGCATAGTTGTGTATGCGTGGTATAGATTTCGCAGGTGTATGCGGACGGTGGAGGCCGAACTACTAGTCCGGCTCCATAATTTGTCGGTCCTGCTGAATGGAGATCGGTGGTTTAATGGCCGACAAGGTATGCGGTTTAATAAGGTCAACTTGTACTCCGGCTGGAGGGAACGTAGTATGATCCTCAGTCCGGAGGGAGTATGTGTCATGCTCCTCTGTAGGGGTGTGTGTCATGTATACCATGTTCACTGTTTTTACCTCGAGGGGAAATTGCTTCTGACCCCTGGTATTTGGTTGGTGAATCTCTTCATCATCGCTATAACTGGGTGGTCTTTTCCCCTTGTGTCCGGCGTTGAGCTTGCCAGCCTGCTTGAAGACCCAACAACTTCTATTGGTGTGATTAGCTGGTTTATCGGGGTTGCCATGAATCTGGCAGGGTCGATCCAATATCTTGTCTAAGGTGGATGGTTCGTCTCTGTTTTCCTTGAATGGCTTTTTCCGTTGACTGGGTTTGGGGCTGCTGAATCCGGCGTTGACCGCTGTGTCGCGCGTTCTTTCATTATCATTGCGACCTTTGTGTTTGCTGCGTCGAGGTTTGCCATTGCCGTTTCGGACTTCGGAAGTGCCCGGATCATTGGCGTTGTTGCTTCTATGAGCGAGCTAGCTGTCTTCTCCCATGCAAAAGCGGGTCATCAGAGCGGTAAGGGCTGACATGGATTTTGTTTTTTCTTGAACAATGTGGCAGGCGAGCCACTCGTCCCATACGTTGTGTTTGAAGGCTGCTAGGGCTTCCGCATCCGGACAGTTGACGATTTGGTATTTTTAACTAAGAACCTAGTGCAGAGCTTCCTAGCTGATTCTCCGTGCTATTGAACTATATAGCTTAAGTCATCGGCGTCTGGTGGCCGGACATATGTGCCTTGGAAGTTGTCGTGGAAGGCGTCTTCCAAATCTGTCGGATTTTGGGTTCCGGCAGACCCTTGAGGTTCGAACACTGGGGTGCGCGCGGAGATTTCACCTCCTACCTACCTGCACACCTCCGCCTTGCTAGGATCTAAACTAAGGAAAGCAACAACACAAGAGACACATGATTTATACTGGTTCGGGCCACCTTTGTGGTGTAATACCCTACTCCAGTGTGTGGTGTGGTGGATTGCCTCTTGGGCTGATGATGATGAACAATACAAGGAAGAACAGCCTCGCGAGGGTCTGTTCTTGGCTGGGGCGATGAACTGCTAGGAGGAGCTCAGTCACCCCCCTCTCTCTCTCTATCTAATCTAACCCCTCCCTCGAGAGCCTCCTTCTCCGAACCCCTCTGCTCTCTGTCCGTGTCTCTGTCTGTCCGTCCGCCTGTTCATGGGTGGCTGATCCTATTTATAGATGCCCTGGTCCTCTTCCCAAATATCGAGCGGGAAGGGAGCCAACAATGGCGGGCTAATTTAAAAGGGCGACAGCTAGTATCAGCCATCCTGACAAAAGTAGTCTTCGCCTGCGCAAAGCTCTGGTGATGACGCCGTCTTGGGCTCCACGGTGACCTCCGTCTAGTAGTCCTCCCGGTCTTGGTCTCGTTGCACCGAAATGGCAACCTTTGCCTGATGCCTCGGTACTTCGCGGCTGCACTTGCCCCCTTTGCACCAAAGAGGAAGGGAGGACGCTGTGCGGGCTGGCACCCGCCTGGCGCCCTCGGTCGTCATGGCTTGCGTCACGGGCACCTCGTGAGGTACCCCGCCTTGATCTCTCCGCCTCCTCGTGAGCCAGCCTGACGAGGCCGTGCCCGAGGAAGCTCCACATTGTCCGCCCTGCGAGGCTTTGCCCCTCGCGAGGGTCTTGGGTTTGTGTTGGTGAAGATGGGCCGCGCTGGGCCCCCTTTTGAGCCACGCCGCAGGCCGCAGGCAGGCAAGCCTGGGGATCCCGTTTCCAGAACACCGACAAAATCCTCCCAGCTGCCAATAGAATTTTCGGGCAGACTATTTAACCAATGCCGAGCTGGACCTTTGAGTTTTAACAGGAGGTATTTAATGGCATGGAGGTCATCGCCGCGGGCCATATGGATATGGAGAAGGAAATCCTCAATCCATACCACTGGATCAGTTGTTCCATTGTATGATTCGATATTTATGGGTTTAAACCCTTCTAGGAATTCATGCTCCATTACTTCGTCTGTGAAGCAAAGAGGGTGTGCGACGCCTCTATGTTGGGCCACATTGCGACGTAGCTCCGATGGAGTCAGTCTGGGGTTTTCGGCCCGGGAGTGACTAGGCTTGTTACGTCCGACTAGATAGCTGTCGTCACGTGTCGGGGCACGTCCTCACGATCCGTAGATCGATATGGTATGTCCTGTTCTATTGTCTAGGTCTTGTCAAAGGTCATATGTATGACCTCGAGCTGTTTTGCCACTGCCTTTATGATGAGGCGGGGCTGGCTGGTGTTCGACTTGAGTTGCCGCTTTATCCTTACCACGTGGTGGTCGGTCAGCAGCATTACGTGATGATGGTATGTGCTCCGGCGCCTCGTCATCGAGCTGAGGCAGTAATTTGCGCTTCGGGTAGCTTTTGGCTGGGCGCTTGAGGCTGTGTTCTTCGGCTGCCAGGACATTAGTCCATCTATCGTTGAGTAGATCTTGGTCGGCTTGGAGCTGCTGCTACTTCTTTTTCAGGCTCCTTGCAGTGGCTATTAGCCAGCGTTTAAAGCGCTCCTGCTCCTGAGGTTCCTCAGGCGCGATGAAATCCTTGCTGCCGAGGCTCGCCCTCATCCTCGGAGAGCGGAAGACAATTACTGTTCTCCGAGTCTTCGTGCATGGCCTGTCCATCAGGGCTAACTTGCCCGTCTTCCCGTTCGTTTTGTACATCAGTTGCATTGACGGGGTCTTTGTTGTCTTTGGCACCTTCCGGAGTGTTATTTTCCCCTGTGCCAGTATCGCCGTCTATTCCATGATGCGACTTAGAGTGGCGCCACTGACGCTGGCGTTTTTGTTGTATCATAGGAGGTTCGTGCTCAACTGGATCTTCTTTCTCATCGTTGTTAGTTCTTTTAGGTGTATCCACCATGTACACATCGTAGGAAGAGGTGGCCGTCCTGCGTTTGGTAAACGGTGGGTCTTGGCGCGGCTCCTCATCAGCATCATTATCCATACCGTTGATGTCTTCGGAGCCATAGTCGAGCGTGTCAGTTAAGTCTTTGGCAGTGTGTATGACATGGGCGGTGGGTGGGAAGCTAAATTCTCCGTTATCAATCTCCAGTTCGAACCGGATACAGTTCGGCTGTGAGCCCCCCGCTAAGGATAGTGCTCTTAACGAGTTTAGCACGTCGCCCAAGGGCGAGTGGCGGAAGATGTCCGCAGAGCTGAGTCCGACGATCGATGACCGATCAAGCTTGATGTATGCGGACACACAAGGCTCAGAACCTGTAGCCTGAGACGACTCCGTAGCTCCGGCGACATAGATGTCACTTAAAGTTAAGTCTATGTGCGGCTCCAACGCCGCTGAGTCTGCAGCTTCCTTGGCGGGGTTGAGCTTCTCGTCTTCGGATGGCACGATCTACTCCAGATCTATGGCTAGAGGAGCTACATTCATTATCTCCTGCGTATGGACCGATGACAGATTTACATCATGTTCAACGTGGTGGCAGGGAGCGGCTGTCATGGTCTCGAATCCGTCGAAGATCAAGTCTCCACGGATATCTGCGACGTAGTTCAAGCTTCCAAATCTGACCTGGTGGCCAGTGGCGTAGCTTTCGATCTGCTCCAGATGGCCAAGCGAGTTGGCCCGCAGTGCGAAGCCACCGGACACGAAGATCTGTCCGGGGAGGAAGACTTCCCCTTGGACCACATCGTTGTAGATGATTGAAGGAGCCATCAAACCTTTTGAGGACGGCGCAGTGGAACTCTCAATGAAAGCACCAATGTCGGTGTCAAAACCGGCGGATCTCGGGTAGGGGGTCCCGAACTGTGCGTCTAGGATCGATGGTAACAGGAGGCGGGGAACATAATGTTTACCCATGTGTGGTCCCTCTCTATGGAGGCAATACCCTACTTCCTGCTTGATTGATCTTGATGAATATGAGTATTATAAGAGTTAATCTACCACGAGATCGTAATGGCTAAACCCTAAAAGTCTAGCCTGACTATGATTATGAGGATCTATCTCTACGGACCTAGCCCTCCGGTTTATATAAACACCGGGGGGATCTAGGGTTACATAAAGTCGGTTACAAAGAAATGAATCTTCATACTTGGTCGCCAAGCTTGCCTTCCACGCCAGGAAGAGTCCCATCCAGACACTGGTAGAGTCTTCAGTCTTCGTATCTTTACGGCCCATCAGTCCGGCCCATATCCAATAGGTCGGACACCCGAGGACCCCTTAGTCCAGTTCTCCCTCACTGCAGGAGGCCACCTAGCTGGGCACAACCCACCTGGGCGCACCTGGGGGCCCATGCGCGCCCTGGTGGGTTGTGCCCCCCTCGGGGCAGCCTAGGTGCTTCTTCGACCCATTGGGTGTCTTCTGGTATATAAAAATTCCATAAAAAATTTCGCTGCATTTGGACTTTGTTTGATATTGATTTCCTGCGATTTAAAAACAAGCAAAAAACAACAATTGGGACTGGGCACTATGCCAATAGGTTAGTACCAAAAAATCATATAAATGATTATAAAATGATTGTAAAACATCCAAGAATGTTAATATAACAGCATGGAACAATCAAAAATTATAGATACGTTTGAGACGTATCAGCGGGCGGCGGCCAGTAGCGGTGACGCAGTAGAAGCAGCAACACAGCTAGTAGCGGCAGTAGCAGCGGTATGTGGAGGCAACAGCGACAACAATATAGCGGCAAGCATCGATGAAGTGGTGGCAACAGCGCAACACCAGTCACGTGGGTGCACGCGCACGTGCGAGGCACATCCAGGCACGCCCGGCGCTCGGGTTTGGCGAGTAGTGTGGGCGCGGCCATGGCGCGGTGAGCATGAGCAGAGCCAGGGCTACGGCAATGGCCTACGATGACTAATGGGGGGGGGGAATGGGGGGATCGACAAAGGGGCTCAGAAGGAAGCCCATGGAGGGCTCGGGGCAGTCGGAGCTGGTTGAGGACGAACGAATCAATGACGAGCAGGGGCGGATCCAGTCAGAGAAGATCGACGAACGCATCTGCGGTTTGATGTCTTGGCCTCGATACAGCGGCGTAGACGAAGGAGACAGTGACAACATAGCCGATGGACACGACCTCGAGCTTTGGGGTTGATCAGGAGCACGCGGACAACAACGACCATGGTGGGGAGGTTCCGGCTATGCACGGGGAAGAAGAGGGCGAGCGAGGGAGAGGGGATATGGTAGCTAGGGTTTGCTAGGGGGTCGGGGTGATCTTATTCACGTCGAGGATGCACTAGATGCTTGACACGACAATATCAGGCACGTGGACGAGCGTGCCGAGGCCACGCCATGGCACCACCTCCTCCCTTGTACAAGGGAAGGAGAAGGCCGTTAGATGGGCTGGACTACACTATGGCTGTGTTGGGCCAAAGTGAACCGGGGTTTTTCTCCTTTATCTTTTTATGTTTCTCTTTTTAGCTCTGTTTTCTATATAATTTTGGTGTCGAATTATTTTTGTGTTGATTCAAACCTTGCACACAAATAAAAGACAATATATCAATGGTGCACGCAATGTCAGGGGTCAATTAGAAATGTTTAACTATTTTCATAAATTGAAATGTTCCCATTTAATGTTGCTGGTCCACTAAAATAATTGCCTGGGAAAATTTGGGAATCCAAATGGAGTCGACATAATTTTTACCAATACTTGGGGATTTTATGAGCTGATGAGCCATACAATGAAGCTATGGGAGATAGTCATTAAGTACCTCTTAAGAAGAATGAAAAGCATGCCCAAAAATCAGTTTGGTTTCATGCCTAGGAGGTTGACCATGGAAGCCATTTTCTTGGTACGACAACTTATGGAGAGATATAGGGAGCAAAAGAAGGACATGCATATAGTGTTCATTGACTTGGAGAAGCCTATGATAAGATACCGCAGAATGTCGTGTGGTGGGCCTTGGAGAAACACAAAGTCCCAGCAAATTACATTACCCCCATCATGGACATGTACGATAATGTTGTGACAAGTGTTTGAACAAGTGATGTCGACACTGATGACTTCCCGATTAAGATAGGACCGCGTCAGGGGTCATATTTGAGCCCTTATCTTTTTGCCTTGGTGATGGATGAGGCCAAAAGGAAAAAACGAGGAGATATCCAATGGTGTATGCTCTTTGCGGATGATGTGGTGCTAGTTGACGATAGTCGGACGGGGGTAAATAGGAAGTTAGAGTTATGGAGACAAACCTTGGAATCGAAAGGGTTTAGGCTTAGTAGAACTAAAACCGAGTACATGATGTGCGGTTTCAACACTACTAGGTGTGAGGAGGAGGAGGTTAGCCTTGGTGGGCAGGTGGTGCCTCAGAAGGACATCTTTCAACATTTGGGGTCAATGCTACAGGAGGATGGTGATATTGATGAAGATGTGAACCATCGAATCAAAGCCAGATGGATGAAGTGCCACAAAGCTTCTTGCATTTTCTGTGACAAGAGAGTGCCACAAAAGCTACTAGGAAAAGGGCTATAGATGGAATTGACACTAATGGCGCACCAGACATGTGATGCTCCATTACTATATACTAATGGAGCACCATGTGTTGGTGCGCCATTAGTGTCCAAATACTAATGGCGCACCACATCCACGGTGCGTCATTAGTAAAAAAACTTTTTTTTAATTTTTTTCAAAACTACTAATGGCGCACCGTGGGAGTGGTGCGCCATTACTAGTTTAACTAGTAATGGCGCACCACTCCCACGGTGCGCCATTAGTGAATTTTTTTTTAATTTGTTTTTCAAAACTACTAATGGCGCATCGTTGGAGTGGTGCGCCATTACTAGTTGAACTAGTAATGGCGCACCACTCCCACGGTG
>NC_041382.1:429722187-429724000 GCF_002162155.2 Triticum dicoccoides
CCGCCTTTTTAGTTTTTAAAAAAATAAACAAAAATGATGGAAATGTCAAAAAAAATAAAAGAAAATAAGTTTCCCATGTGATATGTGGTCTAGTTGTTGTGAAAATTTACAAGTATGAATTTCGACTTTATTTGCGAAATCTCTCGAGAATTTGTAAAATGGGCATAACTTTTGCGTACGAACTCGGATGAAAAAGTTTTTTATATGAAAAATCATCTACTCGAAAAGTTACATCCGAATTCAAGCAGAAGCTTCTGTCGTACCATTTACATGAGGATTATTCCGCGGAAGAACAACTCATATTCGCCTTGTCACAGGGCGCCGAGCACAACCTGATGACCTATGAGGCGTACGGTATCAACGGCTACACATTCTACACCGAGGACAAGGACATGAAGAGCGATGGTTATCAGAACTCCAGGGTAATGATGGAATCCTACACCGGTAACGACAAGGACAGATACTACGGAAGGATCGAGGAGATCTGGGAGCTGAGCTACGCTGGAGAGAAGGTCCCGATGTTCCGTGTCAGATGGGCCAAGAGCGTCCTAAAAGAAGACCGGTATTTCACCACCATGGTTATACCCGAAGCCAAATCCAAGACCGTGGGCGCAAACGTCACCGCGAAAAATGAGCCATGGGTACTGGCTTCCCAAGTGGACCAATGCTTCTTCATTACCGACCCGTCAAATCCCAGTCGTGTTCTCGTGAGGAGAGGCAAAAGGAAGATCATCGGAATGGATGGAGTAGCCAATGAGCAAGACTTCGACAAGTACGGCGACCCGAAGATCGAACATGACGACGATGATGAAGTGGCAACATACACCACAAGAAGAAGCAGGACCACCCTACCTAAAGGACGTCCGTTCCACAGAAGAACTCCATTTGCGAAAAAGAAGGGCAAGCAGATTATGAACAGATAGCTAGCTAAGATCGACTGTATTTAAATCGTAGTCTTCATTTCTCGGTTGTATTTCATGGGCACTTTTTGATATCATGAATATTTTTAAATTTCATGGGCACTTTTTGAATTCATGAATATTTTTTCAAATTTGATGATATTTTTTCATATTCAATATGATAAAATATTGAACATTCATGAGGACACTCGATCTCGACCCCCCTCCATCTCGATCTCGATTCCCCCTCCATCTCGATCTCGATCCCACCCGCACCCTCCCCCGCTAGTTCCACCGCCGCCGACGACCCACCGCACCCTCCCCCGCTCCACCACCGCCGCCGACAACCCCCCGCACCCTCCCCCGCTCCTCGGTGATGAGCTCCGCCTCCTCTCCCCTCTTCATTTTTTAAAAAATAATAATAAAAAAGTATAGACTACAATTGTTGTTAAACAACAATTATTAATGTTTTATAAAAATATTACTGTTTCATATTCATATTCATTTTCTAAAACATTATTATATGCAACAAAAAAAATTACTTATGGCGCACCTCTGGCTGGTGCGCCATTGCTATATATATAAAAAATACTAATGGCGCACCTCTGCCTGGTGCGCCATTGCTATGTAAAAAAAAGATTACTAATGGCGCACCTTTGCCTGGTGCGCCATTGCTATGTAAAAAAAAGATTACTAATGGCGCACCGACCGCGGGTGCGCCATTAGTAAGATTCCCCCTAGCTAATTCCCTCCCTCTCGCCATATCCCCTTCCTCCCTCTCCCTCGCCCCTTAGCTAATTCCCCCCGCTGCCCCGACCCACGCCGCCGCCGCCCCCGCGCCTCCGTCTCCGTTGCCGCCCCCACACCGCCGCCGCCCCCGCGCCTCCATCTCCGTCGCCGCCCCCATGCCACCG
>NC_041382.1:429724226-429728545 GCF_002162155.2 Triticum dicoccoides
GCCCCCGCGCCTCCGTCTTTGTCGCCGCCCTCGCGCCTCCTCGGACGCCCTCAGACGCCCGCTGATTTCCTCCGCCTCGGCCACCATCGCCACCGCTCGATGCTCGCGCCACCTCGACTAGCTCCGGCTACCCTGAGTCGCCCTCGACGTCCCCAGTGAGCACCTGAGCCGCTTCCCCCTCTTCCCCCTCTTGATTTCCTTCTGATGTGTTCTAGGGTTAGGGGTTGGAGAATTTTGGACAAGAAAAGGGGTTGGAGAATTAAGTAGCTAGGGTTGGGGAATTAAGTAGCTAAGGAGATTATGTTTAGAGCATCGATGATGGGTGTTGATATACCTCTGGATAATTTTGATTTTATTCATGTTCTCAAGGAATTGGAATTATCCAGGGAAAAATTAGTAAGAAAACTGAACACTGTTTAGATATTCATGACTCGAATGGAAATGTCGCCTCCCTGTGTCTAAGTTGGCATGATACTGTAGTGGAAGAGGAGGAGAAATTTACTGTTGTTTCTAGAAGAGAGAAAAAGTCTCCTGCTTAGAGAAATGTCACTATTTCTTCTCTTACCTCCTCTTCTATACCTTGTACTAGAGGTCAGCAAAAGAATATCAATTCTACTTTGCCCCCTAGTAGATCTGGATACTATTTCTGTTAGGAGATGGTGTTATATTAAGATGCATATATTGTTATGTTACGCAAATTGTATCATCTTGCCACTTAAGTCAGCCTTCCCTTTAAGCAGAAAATTTAGTTAGGAGCTACTGTCAAAAACTTGAGCTACTGTCAAAAACTTCAGTTAGGTACAGTTAGGAGCTACTGTCAAAAACTTGAGCTACTGTCAAAAACTTCAGTTAGGTACAGTTAGGAGCTACTGTCAAAAACTTGAGCTACTGTCAAAAAAATCAGTTAGGTACAGTTAGCATCATATAAGAAAATGGCCATAATGTGCCCTAATAATGATGTATTTTGTCATAAAAATATATAGTGGACTGCCATGATAATGACATGCTGCTAGTAGTTACTTCCACCATGAGTTTCATTAACAGCAAGTCAGTTTTGTTTATAGTTGAAAGTAAGTGTGTGGTTTGAAAATCAAATAGAAATGTGTCGTGATGAATTTGCAGGTACCCCGAGAGGCCCTTGAGTCTGCCGGAATGTCGATTAACTTCCGTTCCGGCAAATTTGGGTACTCCATATGTCCTATTTTCAGCAAAGGTCATGCTGAAATTTTCCGTGAATTTTAGCATGACTTTGCTAAAAATAGGACATATGGGGTACTTGCGACTAATGCATGGGTCGGGGTATCGTAGTACTAAGTTAAGTAGGATCAACTGCCCCGCCATTCTTGCTGCATTAAACCATAGGTGGCAATAGAGCCAAGTGATTAGGCCCAACTTAGAATTCTCCTTAGCATCGATAAACCCTAGATGATAAACCCAGCATAGGTGGCAATAGAGCCAAGTGATTAGTGCCAAGTGATTAGGCCCAACCTAGGGTGCCTCGGCATCGATAAACCCTAAATGATGAAAACTTAACTTGGCTTATATAGGGTGCCTCGGTGTCGATGAGAACCTAAATGATGTACGCTTAGGCTTTTAGGGTGCCTCGGCATCGACAAAACCTAAATGATGAAAGCTTAGGCTTTTAGGGTTCCTCGACGTCGACAAACCCTAAATGATAAAACCTTGGCTTTTAGGGTGCCTCGGTGTTGATAAGAACCTAAATGATGAATGCTTAGGCTTTTAGGGCGCCACAACATCGACAAACCCTAAATGATAAAAGCTTAGCTTTTTAGGATGCCTCGGTGTCGACAAACCCTAAATGATGTAGTTTTGAATTATGAACGTAGGATATGTCGTCGTCATCATCGGACGACGAAAGTCTCCTGGCGGAGTGCGACTGGTGCCATGACGATCGAGGTCTGTGCGACATGCCTCACCTGGACGATGATCGGCACTTCAGCATTAAGCTCGAGGAGACCTTCGAAGTTGAAATGGTACACAACGACGACAAGTGTTATTTTCATAATTAAGCATGACTTCAACTATTTCAACGTGTAATTTTCATCTTTTACAATTTGAGTATATCTTATCCCATGCCATGCAAGATGCTATGTCTTGGAGAGGATGGATTTTGAAGACCATGAAATTTCTGAAACAAAGAAAATTCACCTAAGGACTCATCACAATGTGGACTTTGAAGTAAATCTATATAATTCTGAGACCGTAACCCATTTTGGTTGCAAAAATTGGGAAGCATTTTGCAAGATGTATGGTTTTGATGAGGGTATGCTTATCACCATGGATCTTGATAATCCTGACATCAACCAAGACAATATGGACATTTGGGTCCTTGTTGATACGCCTCCAGTTCTACCGCTATGTGAGTTTCTCTTTGTTTATTTCAAAATAGTTGACAGCTTATTTCCATTGACAGCTTATTTTTATTGTTCAAATAATGTGCGGGAGATGGTAGACAAAACCCACTACACCGATGGCTCCGAATTAACAACTTACAAGGAGAAAAATCATCTGGTCGGATTTTGTACTGACATTGAGAATTACATTATCCACAAACAAACTCCTCAACATTATGGTAAATACGTGCCACTAGTGCATGTGTTCAACTACGGTAACTACCATGGAGATACCCTGGCAAGATTTTTACTATTATGACATCGGTGCATCTTTTGCATACTTCTAAAACTAGTACATCATTGCTAACTATGAAGTTATTACTATGTTTTTCAACAGATAATCCCAGAGAATTGTGTGCCTCATATGATGTATCAGAAAGGTAGTGTTAATGTTTTGAACAGACAGCCATGTCGTCCTACGAATCTCAACTGTCCATACGAGATTTCTAAAAGAAGTGGAGACATGAAAATTAAAGGATGAAAAAAATGTATGGACAGTCGTAAGGAGCTTCTTGGAAGCAAAAGGAAGCGAAGCGCAAGAATTGGAGACAGGATGTTCTCCATTCTCCATAATGGAGAGTCAGGGTCTATATTGTTTTATGCTATTTTAGCTTAAATAGGGTATTTAGGTCCTGCCTAATACTGATGATCATGTGCTAAGAACAATTAAGTAGGGTTGGTTCGATGACTATCAAGATGATGATCGTATGAATTGTTATGAATAACGAGTAGAAGTTGTATGATGATGATTAGTAGGACTTGTTAGGATTAGTATTACTTCCGACAAACTCAATACTCGTGGTCTCGAGACTTGTAATGTTTTATCTTTGTTCGGTCTTTTGAATTCGGAGACTAATATGATGAATTGTATTCGGAGACTAATATTCTATTGTATTCGACGAATCTGCTATTGCTGTGTGCTACTGTCTATATTCTGTCAAATAATATATTTTGTAACTTGTGCAAAAATCAGAAAAGTAAAAAAACCTAATATTCATACTAATGGCGCATCACTACAGAGTGCGCCATTAGTATGCCAAGTATACTAATGGCGCATCCATCCGCAGTGCGCCATTAGTGTGCCAAAGCACATGATTAAATATGGCCCTGGGAGGCATACTAATGGCGCATGGTGTTATATACTAATGGCGCACTGGGTGGTGCGCCATTAGTATACCAGATACTAATGGCGCACCAGTGGTGCGCCATTAGTAATAAATACTAGTGGCGTGATACCAATGGCGCACCAGTGATGCGCCATTAGTAGGCAAAACTGGTGCGCCATTAGTAGGCCTTTTCCTAGTAGTGATGGTGCTGACTGTTGGCCGACTAAAAGGCAACATTCCCAATAGTTAGGTGTGGCGGAGATGCGTATTTTGAGATGAATATGTGGCCACACGAGGAAGCATCGAGTCCGGAATGATGATATACGAGATAGAGTTGGGGTAGTACTAATTGAAGAGAAGCTTGTCCAACATCATCTGAGATGATTTGCGCATATTCACCGTAGGCCTCCAGAAGCTCCAGTGCATAGTGGGCGACTAAATCATGCGTAGAATGTCAAGAGGTCGAGGTAGACCGAATTTTACATGGGAGGAGTCCATTACGAGAGACCTAAAGGATTGGAGTATCACCAAAGAATTAGCTATGGACAAGGGTGCCAGGAAGCTTGCTATCCATGTGCCAGAGCCATGAGTTGGTCGTGATATCTTACGAGTTTCACCTCTAGCCTACCACAACTTATTTGGGACTAAATTCTTTGTCATCATCGTGATTGTTGTTGTTGTTGTTGTTGTTGTTATGGTTGTTGTTGTCATTGTTGTTGTTGTTGTTGTCGTTGTTGTTGTCGTTGTTGTTGTCGTTGTTGTTGTCGTTGTTGTTGTTGTTGTCGTTGTTGTTGTTGTT
>NC_041382.1:429729315-429757122 GCF_002162155.2 Triticum dicoccoides
TTGTTGTTGTCCTTGTTGTTGTCGTTGTTGTTGTCCTTGTTGTTGTCGTTGTTGTTGTCGTTGTTGTTGTTGTCGTTGTTGTGGTTGTTGTCGTTGTTGTTGTTGTTGTTGTTGTTTAATTGTGATGACACGGCACCACTAGCATGAGTTTACTGTAGCATGACATCATGGGTGTTACAACATATAATCCATGAAAGCAGAAGTAGGGTTTTATGCCTCTCAGCAGCCCAAACCTGGGTAAACTTGTGGTCTTCAGCTCGATCTGCTCTTTGTGCATTGTGATCCTCACAGCTAAACCGCAAAGGGGCCTTTACTAGTCCCAATGATTATCGTACCTTGAAAAGCCACCTCGAAATCCATGCCATACGGATAATTGTGCCCATATGTGTTGACGCTCAAAACTGGCACAATCATAAAAAGTAGCTTGAAGTTATATCAAGATAAAGTCAAAATTATGGTTGTAAGTCACCATTGGAGGGCCCTTTTAGAGAAGATCAAAATTGATATAAAGGTGGTCCAAAACGGAACCCAGACGCAAAAAGTTGACGATTTTGAAGATACCCGTGTTGACATCAGATTATAGAATGCTATGAAATATAATTAAGATGGCCCTGGGTGGAATAAGTTTCAACATGAAAGTTATTTGTCTCATCAAAATGGGTGATATTGGTATAAAAATCATCTTAATCCAAGGCTGTATGCAAAAGTTACAGCCAGTACTAGACGTTGTTGCAGTAGATGGCCGAACACTCCGAGGATAACCATCCGGGTTTCCGATTTCTCTGCTGTGGACTTCGGAAAAGAGCCAAATACCCCCTCAAGATTGCCTCCAATCATACAACGTTCGACATGAAAGTTGTTCATCTCATCGAAACAATCAAAATTGCTTTTGGACTCGTTTCCATCCGAGGTTGTTTCCCATCTCAAAAAAGACCCGCAAGGTGGAGCCAATTTTAAACCGAACAGTTTTAAAAAGTTCGGAAAAACCATACGAATTTGACAAGGGTTTGGACATGGATCCAAGACTTTTCCTTGCACGGGAAGTCCAGCCGCCTCTTATATACCTAAGGTGTGATGGCCGATTGAACAACACACAACCAATCAAGTCATCTACCACTTTTTACCTTTACTTTTATCTCTCTCCCTTGTTCTTCTTCTTCCTCATTCTTCGTTCGTTCTTCTTGTTGTAGGGCAGCGAACCTCAAGACCCTAGGGGCGATCAGGTCGACCTAGGGCAGCCCAGCCACCGTGCGCCCTGACGGGGTCCCTCCCAAGTGTGTGGGGTTTTGGATCCTCAAAAGCGTCTGCCGAATTGCTTGCATACCGCGTTTTCGGACGGGTCTCCTTTGACGTGAGCTGCGGTGCATAACCATCGGGGTTGCAGGTACACGGTGACGTATTTGTGTGTGAGCACACTTTTTGGTTACTCCGCTGGGGATGATGCTTTGAATGGTCTCCAGCCTGTTTCTTGCTACGAAGAGATCGTCATCATGTTGCTGCAATCTACAAAGGTAATAGGAATACCCAATTCCCCTTTGTAGATGCAAATAATCCATATGTTGTTGCTAGATCGCCTAATTAGCTTAATGTATCAGTTAGCCCTACTTTTTTCAATCATGCATCTAACTACGTGCAAGGGCCAATTCAAAGTAATTTATATGCTTCAACTTCTTATGATACTAGTAACATGTAACGTTTGTATTCCAACTCAGATGCATCGACAACCAAACAAATCCATATGCCGGTGAACAACATGATGGGTTTGGTTAATCAGTTTGAAACACCTCATGTTGAAATTTCAAATAGCATACAAGAAAGTGTTTCACCCTTTTATTCATTGTCAACTAATTTGCAATATCTGAATCCAACCTTGCTGCTGGATGGGAGAATTGGTCATGCTACTACTAGCTATTCGACCAGTTACTCTCAACCATCATATGGTACACCTCATGTTAATAATTTGTCAGCATCGTATATATGCAACTGTAGATGTTCATAATTCGGTCCCGCACCATCATGGTCATAGCCGAATAAGTGAAAATTTTGCAGGAACTCATGTGCCATCATCTAATATTGTAGCATATAATGCATGCTCTACGCAATTCGAGAATTTTGGCAACACTCACGAATTGTTGTCGAAATAATCTGGAAGAATCATGGAACAATCCCTTCCAGAAGCGGTTGTGGATCCATTAAAAAAAGAGCTTGGCACAAAACAAGAGAATAGGCGCTCTTTGCCTTGAACAATATGAAAAGGGGTTGTTTCCTGATTATGCTACAATAAAGGTTAGAGCTTCACAAAAAGATGAAACTTCATCAATTGATAGAATTGGAGAGAGAACATACGGTTATACAGCAGTGCAAAACCTCCACCTAGTACCGCAACATATTATACACCCCAACACAATTGCGAAATTTCGGCAACACTAACAAGTCATTGCCTAAAGATCGTAAAAGCATTGGGGGCAAACTGATATAGAGCGGGCTGAAATTGAGAGGGGAGTTAAGGCTTTGCGCTATAGGGTCCAAGTACTTCGCCAGGAGAGAATTAACAGGCAATTGGCTGAAAGAAAACAAGGCTTTCCAATTGATAGAATCAATGAAAAGAAGGATGATTCAAAACATGAAAGTGCTTCGGTTGAAAAATCGGAATCAAGTAGTATATATTCTGAGGGACAATTCCATTTTTGCCCCTAACTGGAACCCACTACTTAAATTTGATCTTCTGACTTTAGTTGCCCTAATTTCAATGTGTGCTTAAATTTTCCCCTCTGACTTTAGTTGCCCTTATAGAAAGGCCCTTCTACATCGTTACCGTCCGTTCAAACAGCTTTGACCACCTAAAAAAAGCAAAAAAATCTAAAATTTTGAGGGATCCAAGATACCCAGGTGCATGCAAATTTTTGTGCTATTTAGACATACCAGGAGCTCGTGGCAAACGAAAACAATAAATCTGTACATCTTCGAATAGTAAATTAAAAATAGCAAGAAAATTCAAAACATGTGAAATTTTTTGGCATCCAAGATGCTCGAGTGCGCAAGGTGTGTGCAAAATTTTGTTATCAAATGACATGCGAGGAGCTCTAGCAAAAAAACCAAAATAGTGTATTTTTTCAAAGTTTTTTTTTTGAGACAAATTTTGTTTTTTTCCTCCATGTACTCCTACAATGTCCAAACACAACAAAATATTGCACACGCCTTGCGCACCCGAGCATCTTGGATGCCAAAAAAATCATTTTTTTTGAAGTTTTTTGCTATTTTTTTGTAGCGACCCGACCTCAGACGGTCAAGTCTCTGTGCTTAAGTTTCATCCATGGATCGGTATTGCTGACACACACAGTACTCGAGGATTTATAACAGAGTTCCATCACACACTTATTACATCGAATGTCTCAAAAGAGAACTTATTACAATAATATGGCTGAAGGCCATCTAAATAAGATAACAACGGAAGCTTCGAAGGTAGTAGAGTCCTTCCAACTGCACGGCAAAACTGAGTGCATGACAACGACCTAGCGCACCTTACCCTTCGTCTGAAAACTCTGCAACATAATACGTTGCAGCCTGTGTAGGTCAACACATGGAATATGCTGGCAAGATAATACTATAGAGGAATGAACAAACAACATCTATCACTACATGCATATATGGCTGGTGGGGGCTCTAAGGTTATCATTTGCATAAAGCTAGTTTTTCCCTACAACAATGGAATATATTTTGTTTAACTACAAAGTTTATTGAAAACATTGAGAAGGTAACCCAACTCAATCCCAATTAAAAGTTAATAACCCGACAAAATTAATTATGTAGAGTGATGAGATCACCATAATAATTCAAGCACCAGATACTCAAGATGTCCATAACCGGGGACATGGCTAACCATGATTAGTTTGTACACTCTGCAGAGGTTTGCACACTTTTCCCCACAAGACTCGATCTCCTCCATTAAATTTCTCGCACTACATGATGTTTGAGAAATGGATGACCGAGACACAGTCTTTTAGAAGCGTTAGCTCGTTATGATGGGTAGACCGTACCACCTACACCCCCTACATCTGCTAGTGTACCACTAAAAGAGGTCACACAACATACTCAACTGTGCCAAAGCCCATAATGGCTTGTGGCTGCACACGGAAGTTTCCAGCATGAATAACATAATGATCCCTTTGGGCCTGGGTGGCGAACCATAGGATGATCACATGGATTCCCCAGGATCTCCTTGGACAACACTGGATTCCCCAGGTGCCCATAGACCAATCCACCCAGCTGTGTATTAAAGTAGCCACCTTAAGTTAAACCTTAGTTAACAATAATCTCTCACATCTTTCATGAATTTTCTCAAACCAAATCACGTCTACGAGCATAGCATAGCAGTATAAGCATATGTAGTAAATACCTAGGGTTTGATATAAGACAATAGGTGCTACCTCATCTACTACTTCCCAAATACCCACATGTTATCAGTCCTAATCATGCAATGTTTGGAGGGTTGAAACTAATGCATAAAAACTGGGTAATAAGGGATATGATCAAAGTGTTACTTGCCTTGCTGACGATCGGAAAACCCTAGTGATTCGTAGTAGCAAGCCTCGCACTCCAGAAAATCTATCGTGAACAAACAATAGCATACATAAGCACTCAAGCATAAGATGCAAAGATAAAACTCAAATGAAAAGATCCAAATTGAAAGTTCAAGTGAAGAGCTTCGATTTGCAAAAATAATCAATCGAATCGGAGCTACGAAACTCAAACTACGACCAAAAGAAGTTTGAAATCAAATCTGCTTGAAACCAAATTTTAAATTTTGAAAATCATGTTCAAGTTGATTATCTGAACAGAGGGGAACAAGACGAAGATTTTGGAGTTGGTTTCACTGCATTTGGACAAACGAGTAAAAAGTAACAAGCGTTTGAAGATCAGGGACTAATCTGTAAGAAAAATATTCACGGATAGGTCTCTGGCCGAAAAATAAAATTAAAATGAAAAATCTATCAGACGAAGGTCCGTTAATAGAGACTAACGAACGAAAACCGTTCGTTAAAACGATTTAACCGGTGAACGTTCGCTAAATAAAATAAAACGAAAACGGAAAACCAATCTAAACTAAACATATCTAAACAAATAAACCGAGAAAACCAAACGGTTTTATACCGTTTAACCGGAGAAAACCAGCGGCGGCAATCCGGCGAGCGGCGGCGAGACCCGGTGGCTCCGGTGGTGGGGCGACGGCGGCGAGGCGACGGCGGCATGATGTGGCTCGACAGCGGGGCGGCGGCGGCGGTGTGTGGAGGTCAAGAGGGGGGTGGCGGATTTTAAAGGCCGGGGCGGCGGCGATGTCCGACTTGGAGGAAGGGTCGGGCTGCGGTGGCGGGGCGCGCTTGGAGTCCTCCGGAGTCTGGCGGCGGCACGGCGCTGCGACGCGGGGAGGCAGTGGCGGCCTGATGGTCCAAGGCCCGGGTCAGCTGGGCCGACCCAGAAACTTTTTTTAAAATAAATTTTGCCGCGGAAGAAAAATCCTAATAAATTATAACAAAAACTAAAAAATACCAGAAACAATTTTTACCGTCCAAACTAAATATTTAGGACAAGATGAACATTTTTTTGGACTAAAATGCAATTTTCAAAAATGCATGTTTTCTCTAATTCAAATAAAATCGCAAATAAAATACGAATAAAATATTAATTTCATTTTAAAATTTCTTCTCTAATATTTCTCTTCTGTTGAAGAAGTCATTTTATATTCTGTCATTTATTTTTGTTATAGGAAATTATTGGAGAGAAAAATATAAAAATCAAAGATCCTCTTTTCAAATTTGAAAATAAATTCAAATAGGAAAATTTGTGAAACCTCCAACTCTCTCCTGGGGTCCTTGAGTTGCTTAAGATTTCTAGGATGACAACCAAATGCAAATAAAAATATGATATGCATGATGATCTATGTATAACATCCAAATTGAAAATTGGGATGTTACAAACCTACCCCCCTTAAGATGAATCTCACCCTCAAGATTCGTGTTGGCTAGAGAATAGGTGTGGGTGGTGTTTCCGTAGGTCTTCTTCTTGCTCCCAGGTGACTTCCTCGTCGGTATGGTGGCTCCACTGAATTTTGCAAAACTTGATAACCTTACTGCGCGTAACTCGGCTGGCAAACTCGAGAATCTTGATGGGTTTCTCCTCGTAAGTTAGGTCACTCTCCAACAGAATTGCTCCCAAGGGCACTGTATCCCTCAGAGGAATATCTGCCATCTCAGCATGGCAATTCTTCAACTAGGAAACGTGAAACACATCATGAACTCTTGACAATCCTTCGGGTAACTCCAACTTGTAGGCCACTTCTCCCATACGTTCCAAAACTCGATATGGTCCTTCAAATCTTGGGGCTAACTTCCCTTTGACTCCAAATCATTTAACTCCTCAAAGTGGTGACACACGAACATATGCGCTGTCTCCGATTTCATAGACTACCTCCTTGCGTTTCGTATCAGCATAACTTTCCTGCCTGGACTGAGCTACCTTCAGTCTATCATGAATCAACTTAACCTTCTCTTCAGAATCTCTGATTAAATCTGGTCCAAACAACTGACGGTCTCCGACTTCATCCCACATCAATGGTGTCCTACACCTCCTTCCATACAGAGCTTCGAAAGGGGCCATCTTCAAACTAGCCTAATAGCCGTTGTTGTATGAGAACTCTACGTAAGGCAAATTATCATCCCAGCTAGATCCATAATCTAGCGCACAAGCTCTCAACATCTCCTCTAGAATCTGATTGACTGTCTCAGTATGTCCATCTGTCTGCGGATGAAAGGTTGTACTAAACTCTAACATGGTACCCAAAGTCTGGTGCAGCTGATTCCAAAACTTCGAGGTAAACTATGTTCCTCTATCTGATATGATGGTCCTCGGAACTCCATGCAGACATACGATCCTGGTCATATATATCTTTGAAGGAAATATGCCATAGAGGCAATAATAAAGTTGTTATTTATATTTCCTTATATCTTGATAAATATTTATTATTCATGCTAGATTTGTATTAACCGGAAACTTAGTACATGTGTGAATACATAGACAAACAAAGTGTCACTAGTATGCCTCTACTTGACTAGCTCGTTGATCAAAGATGGTTATGTTTCCTAACCATAGACATGAGTTGTCATTTGATTAACGGGATCACATCATTAGGAGAATGATGTGATTGACTTGACCCATTCCGTTAGCTTATTACTTGATCGTTTAGTATGTTGCTATTGCTTTCTTCATGACTTATACATGTTCCTATGACTATGAGATTATGCAACTCCCGTTTACCAGAGGAACACTTTGTGTGCTAACAAACATCACAACATAACTGGGTGATTATAAAGATGCTCTATAGGTGTCTCCGAAGGTACTTGTTGGGTTAGCGTATTTCGAGATTAGGATTTGTCACTCCGATTGTCGAAGAGGTATCTCTGGGCCCACTCAGTAATGCACATCACTATAAGCCTTGCAAGCATTGTAACTAATGAGTTAGTTGCAGGATCATGTATTATGGAATGAGTAAAGAGACTTGCCGGTAACGAGATTGAACTAGGTATTGTGATACCGGCGGTCAAATCTCGGGCAAGTAACATACCGATGACAAAGGGAACAACACATGTTGTTATGCGGTTTGACCGATAAAGATCTTCGTAGAATATGTGGGGGCCAATATGAGCATCTAGGTTCTGCTATTTGTTATTGACCGGAGACGTGTCTCGGTCATGTCTACTTAGTTCTCGAACCCGTAGGGTCAACACGCTTAACGTTCGCTGATGATTTGTATTATGAGTTTATGTGTTTTGATGAACCGAAGGTAGTTCGGAGTCCCGGATGAGATCGGTTACATGACGAGGAGTCTCGAAATGGTCGAGACATAAAGATCGACATATTGGACGACTATATTCGGACATCGGAAAGGTTCCGAGTGGTTCAGGTATTTTTGGGAGTACGGGGGAGTTACAGGAATACGGGGGAAGAAGTATATGGGCCTTATTGGGCTTTAGGGGAGAGAGAGAGGCAGGCCGTGTACCCCCCAATGACTACTCCGAATTGGACTAGGGGGAGGGGCGGCGCCCCCTCCTTCCTTCTCTTCCCTCTTCCCCTTCCTTGTCTCCTACTCCTACTAATTGGAAGGGGAGGAATCCTACTCCCGGTGGGAGTAGGACTCCTCCAGGGCGCGCCACAGGGGCCGGCCCTCTCACCCTCCTCCACTCCTTCATATACATGGCCAGGGGCACCCCATAGACACAGCAATTGATCATTGATCTCTTAGCCATGTGCGGTGCCCCCCTCCACCATAATCAACCTCGATCATATTTGTAGCGGTGCTTAGGCGAAGCCCTACGTCGGTAGTATCATCATCATCGTCACCGTGCCGTCGTGCTCACGAAACTCTCCTGTGAAGCTTTGCTGGATCAGAGCTCGCGGGTCGTCATCGAGTTGGACGTGTGAAGAACTTGGAGGTGCCATGCGTTCGGTACTTGGATCGGTCGGATTGTGAAGACGTACGACTACATCAACCGCGTTGTGCTAACGCTTCTGCATTCGGTCTACGAGGGTACATGGACACACTCTCCCCTCTCATTGCTATGCATCACCATGATCCTGTGTGTGCGTAGAATTTTTTTGAAATTACTGCGTTCCCCAACAGTTGTATCAGAGCCAGGTTTTATGCGTTGATGTTATATGCACGAGTAGAACACAAGTGAGTTGTGGGCGATACAAGTCATACTGTTACCAGCATGTCACGCTTTGGTTCGGCGGTATTGTTGGATGAAGCGGCCCGGACCGACATTATGTGAGACTGGTTCTACCGACGTGCTTTGCACACAGGTGGCTAGCGGGTGTCAGTTTCTCCAACTTTAGTTGAACCGAGTGTGGCTACGCCCGGTCCTTGAGAAGGTTAAAACATCACTAACTTGAGGAACTATTGTTGTGGTTTTGATGCGTAGGTAAGAACGGTTCTTGCTCAGCCCATAGCAGCCACGTAAAACTTGCAACAACAAAGTAGAGGACATCTAACTTGTTTTTGCAGGGCATGTTGTGATGTCATATGGTCAAGACATGATGCTATATTTTATTGTATGAGATGATCATGTTTTGTAACCGAGTTATCAGGAACTGGCAGGAGCCATATGGTTGTCGCTTTATTGTATGCCCTGTAATCGCCCTGTAATGCTTTACTTTATCACTAAGCGGTAACGACAACGATGCTACGATGGAGATCAATGTGTCACGCTGGTGACGATGGTGATCATGATGGTGCTTCGGAGATAGAGATCACAAGCACAAGATGATGATGGCCATAGATATCACTTATATTGATTGCATATGATGTTTATCCCTGATGCATCTTATTTTTCTTTGATTGACGGTAGCATTATAAGATGACCTCTCACTAAATTTGAAGATAAAAGTGTTCTCCCTGAGTATGCACCATTGCCAAAGTTCGTCGTGCCTAGACACCACATGATGATCGGGTGTGATAAGCTCTACATCCATCTATAACGGGTGCAAGCCAATTTTGCACATGCAGAATACTCAGGTTAAACTTGACGAGCCTAGCATATGCAGATATGGCCTCGGAACACTGGGACCGAAAGGTTGAGCGTGAATCATATAGTAGATATGATCAACATAATGATGTTCACCATTGAAAACTACTCCATTTCACGTGATGATCAGTTATGGTTTAGTTGATTTGGATCACGTGATCACTTAGATGATTAGAGAGATGTCTATCTAAGTGGGAGTTCTTAAGTTATATGATTAATTGAACTTTAATTTATCATGAACTTAGTCCTGATAGTATTTTGCAAATAATGTTGTAGACCAATAGGTCGCGTTGTTGCTTCCCTATGTTTTACATGTGTTCCTAGAGAAAACTAAGTTGAAAGATGATGGTAGCAATTACACAGACTGGGTCCGTAACTTGAGGTTTATCCTCATTGTTGCATAGAAGAATTATGTCCTAGATGCACCGCTAGGTGACAGACCTATTGCAGGTGCAGATGCAGTCGTTATGAACGTTTGGCTAGCTCAATATGATGACTACTTGATAGTTTAGTGCACCATGCTTAACGGCTTAGAATTGGGGCTTCAAAGACGTTTTGAACGTCATGGACCATATGAGATGTTCCATGAGTTGAAGTTAATATTTCAAGCAAATACTCGAGTTGAGAGATATGAAGTCTCCAACAAGTTCTATAGCTAAAATATGGATGAGAATAGCTCAAGCAGCGAGCATGTGCTCAGATTGTCTGGGTACTACAATCGCTTGAATCAAGTGGGAGTTAATCTTCTAGATAAAATAGTGAATGACAGAATTCTCTAGTCACCATCACCAAGTTAGTAGAACTTCATGATGAACTATACTATGCAAGGGATGACGAAAACGATTCCCGAGCTTTTCATGATGATGAAATCGATGAATGTAGAAATCAAGAAAGAGCATCAAGTGTTGATGGTTGACAAGACCACTATTTTCAAGGAAAAGGACAAAGGGAAAGAAAGGGAACTTCAAGAAGAACGACAAGCAAGTTGATGCTCAAGTGAAGAAGCCCAAGTTTGGACCTAAGCCTGAGACTAAGTGCTTCAACTTCAAAGGGACTGGTCACTGGAAGCGGAAATGCCCTGAATATTTAATGGATAAGAAGGATGGCAAAGTGAACAAGGGTATATTTGATATACAGGTTATAGATGTGTACCTTACTAGTGTTTATAGTAGCCCCTGGGTATTTGATACTTGTTCGGTTGCTAAAAATTAGTAACTCGAAATAGGAGTTACAGAATAAACATAGACTAGTTGAGGGTGAAGTGACGATGTGTGTTGGAAGTGGTTCCAAGATTGATATGATCATCATCGCACACTCCCTATACTTTCGGGATTAGTGTTAAACCTGAATAAATGTTATTTGGCATTTGCGTTGAGCATGAATATGATTTGATCATGTTTATTGCAATACGGTTATTCATTTAAAGTCAGAGAATAATTGTTGTTCTGTTTACATGAATAAAACCTTCGATGGTTGTAAACCCAATTAAAATAGTTTGTTGGATCTCGATCGTAGTGATACACATATTCATAATATTGATGCCAAAGATGCAAAGTTGATAATGATAGTGCAACTTATTTGTGGCACTGCCGTTTGGGTCATATCGGTGTAAAGCGCATGAAGAAACTCCATAAAGATGGACTTTTGGAAACACTTGGTTATGAATCATTTGATGCTTGCGAACCATGCCTTTTGGGCAAGATGACTAAAACTCCATTCTCTGGAACAATGGAGCGAGCAACAGACTTGTTGGAAATAATACATACTATGTATGCAGTCTGATGAGTGTTGAGGCTCGCGGCGGGTAGCGTTATTTTTCTGACCTTCACAGATGATTTGAGCAGATATGGGTATATCTACTTGAAGAAACTTAAGACTCAAACATTTGAAAAGTTCAAAGAATTTCAGAGTGAAGTGGAAAATCATCGTAACAAGAAAATAAAGTTTCTACGATCTTCTCGCAGAGGCGAATATTTGAGTTACGAGTTTGGACTTCAATTAAAACAATATGGAATAGTTTCACAAACTCATGCCACCTGGAACACCACAGTGTAATGGTGTGTCCGAACGTCATAACCGTTCTTTATTTGATATAGTGCAATCTATGATGTCTCTTACCGGTTTACCACTATCGCTTTGGGTTTATGCATTAGAGACAGCTGCACTCACATTAGAAAAGGGCCCATCTAAATCCGTTGAGACGACAACATATGAACTGTGGTTTAGCAAGAAACCTAAGCTGTCGTTTCTTAAAGTTTGGGGTTGCGATGCTTATGTGAAAAAGTTTCATCTTGATAAGATCAAACCCAAGTCGGAGAAGTGCGTCTTCATAGGATACCCAAAAGTAACTGTTGGGTACACCTTCTATCACAGATCCGAAGGCAAGATATTTGTTGCTGAGAATGGATCCTTTCTAGAGAAGGAATTTCTCTCAAAAGAAGTGAGTGGGAGGAAAGTGGAACTTGATGAGGTAACTGTACCTGGTCCCTTATTGGAAAGTAGTTCATCACAGAAATCTGTTTCTGTGACTCCTACACCAATTAGTGAGGAAGCTAATGATGATGATCATGTAACTTCAGATCAAGTTACTACTGAACCTCGTAGGTCAACCAGAGTGAGATCCGCACCAGAGTGGTATGGTATTCCTGTTCTGGAGGTCATGTTAATTGGCCATGATGAACCTACGAACTATGAGGAAGCGATGATGAGCCCAGATTCCGCGAAATGGCTTGAGGCTAAGAAATCAGAGATGGGATCCATGTATGAGAACAAAGTGTGGACTTTGGTTGACTTGCCCGATGATCGGCAAGCCATAGAAAATAAATGGATCTTCAAGAGGAAGACGGACACTGATAGTAGTGTTGCTATCTACAAAGCTAGACTTGTCGAGAAAGGTTTTGACAAAGTTCAAGGTGTTGACTACGATGAGATTTTATCACTCGTAGCGATGCTTAAATCTGTCCGAATCATGTTAGCAAATTGCCGCATTTTATGAAATCTGGCAAATGGATGTCAAAACTACATTCCTTAATGGATTTCTTAAGAAGAGTTGTATATGATGCAACCAGAAGGTTTTGTCGATCCTAAAGGTGCTAACAAAATGTGCAAGCTCCAGCGATCCATCTATGGACTGGTGCAAGCATCTCAAAGTTAGAATATACGCTTTGATGAGTTGATAGAAGCATATGGTTTTATACAGACTTATGGTGAAGCATGTATTTACAAGAAAGTGAGTGGGAGCACTACAACATTTCTGATATGGATATGCGAATGACATATTGTTGATCGGAAATAATGTAGAATTTTCTGGAAAGCATAAAGGAGCGTTTGAAAAAGGTTTTTCAAATAAATACCTCGATGAAGTTGCTTACATATTGAGCATCAAGATCTATAGAGATAGATCAAGACGCTTGATAAGTTTTCTCAATAAGTACATACCTTGATAAGATTTTGAAGTAGTTCAAAATGGAACAGTCAAAGAAGGAGTTCTTGCCTGTGTTGCAAGGTGTAAAGTTGAGTAAATACTCAAAACCCGACCGCGGCAGAAAATAGAAAGAGAATGAAAAGTCATTCCCTATGCCTCAGTCATAGGTTCTATAAAGTATGTCATGCTATGTACTAGACCTATTGTATACCCTGCCCTGAGTTTGGCAAAGGAGTACGATAGTGATCTAGGAGTAGATCACTGGACAACGGTCAAAATTATCCTTAGAGGACTAAGGAAATATTTCTCGGTTATGGAGGTGATAAAAGAATTCGTCGTAAAGAGTTACATCGTTACAAGCTTTTGACATCGATCTAGATGACTCTAAGTCTCGATCTACATATATATTGAAAGTGGGAGCAATTAGCTAGAGTAGCTCTACGCAAAGCATTGTAGACATAGAAAATTTGGAAAATACATATGGCTCTGAATATGGCAGACCCGTTGACTAAATTTCTCACAAGCAAAACATGATCACTCTTTGGGTGTAAATCACATAGCGATGTGAACTAGATTATTGAATCTAGTAAACCCATTGGGTGTTAGTCACATGGAGATGTGAACTATTGATGTTAAATCACATGACGATGTGAACTAGATTATTGACTCTAGTGCAAGTGGGATACTGAAGGAAATATGACCTAGAGGCAATAATAAAGTTGTTATTTATATTTCCTTATATCATGATAAATGTTTATTATTCATGCTAGAATTGTATTAACCGGAAACTTAGTACATGTGTGAATACATAGACAAACAAAGTGTCACTAGTATGCCTCTACTTGACTAGCTCATTGATCAAAGATGGTTATGTTTCCTAACCATAGACATGAGTTGTCATTTGATTAACGGGATCACATCATTAGGAGAATGATGTGATTGACTTGAACCATTCCGTTAGCTTAGTACTTGATCATTTACTATGTTGTTATTGCTTTCTTCATGACTTATACATGTTCCTATGACTATGAGATTATGCAACTCCCGTTTACCAGAGGAACACTTTGTGTGCTACCAAACGTCACAACGTAACTGGGTGATTATAAAGGTGCTCTATAGGTGTCTCCGAAGGTTCTTGTTGGGTTGGCGTATTTCAAGATTAGGATTTGTCACTCCGATTGTCGGAGAGGTATCTCTGGGCCCACTCGGTAATGCACATCACTATAAGCCTTGCAAGCATTGTAACTAATGAGTTAGTTGCGGGATGATGTATTACGGAACGAGTAAAGAGACTTGCCGGTAACGAAATTGAACTAGGTATTGAGATATCGACGATCAAATCTCGGGCAAGTAACATACTGATGACAAAGGGAACAACGTATGTTGTTATGCGGTTTGACCGATAAAGATCTTCGTAGAATATGTGGGAGCCAATATGAGCATCCAGGTTCCGCTATTGGTTATTGACCGGAGACGTGTCTTGGTCATGTCTACATTGTTCTTGAACCCGTAGGGTCCGCACGCTTAACGTTCGGTGATGATTTGTATTATGAGTTTATGTGTTTTGATGTACCGAAGGTAGTTAGGAGTCCCAGATGAGATCGGGGACATGACGAGGAGTCTCAAAATGGTCGAGACGTAAAGATAGATATATTGGAAGACTATATTCGGACATCGGAAAGGTTCTGAGTTGTTCGGGTATTTTTCGGAGTACCGGGGAGTTACGGGAATACGGGGGAAGAAGTATATGGGCCATATTGGGCTTTAGGGGAGAGAGAGGTAGGCCGCCCCCCCAATGACTAGTACGAATTGGACTAGGGGGAGGGGCGGCGCCCCCTCCTTCCTTCTCTTCCCTCTTCCCCTTCCTTGTCTCCTACTCCTACTACTTGGAAGGGGAGGAATCCTACTCCCGGTGGGAGTAGGACTCCTCCAGGGCGCGCCATAGGGGCCGGCCCTCTCCCCCTCCTCCACTCCTTTATATACGTGGCCAGGGGCACCCCAAAGACACAACAATTGATCATTGATCTCTTAGCCGTGTGCGGTGCCCCCCTCCACCATAATCAACCTCGATCATATCTTAGCAGTGCTTAGGCAAAGCCTTGCGTCGGTAGCATCATCATCACCGTCACCACGCCGTCGTGCTGACGAAACTCTCCTATGAAGCTTTGCTGGATCGGAGCTTGCGGGACGTCATCGAGTTGAACGTGTGCAGAACTCGGAGGTGCCGTGCGTTCGGTACTTGGATCGGTCAGATCGTGAAGACGTACGACTACATCAGCTGCGTTGTGCTAACGCTTCCGCATTCGTCTACGAGGGTACGTGGACACACTCTCCCCTCTCGTCACTAATAGGGAAAACCTTATACACAGAATGTTACCAGTAGCGCTTGTTAAAATTAGGCGCTACTGCTACTTAGCAGTAGCGCGTCTGCTAGAACGGCGCTACTGTTACCCGCTTAGGAGTAGCGCGGCAGGAACAGAACGCGCTACTACTATAATTGCCACACCGTTCCTGACGTGCTAGGTATAGTAGTAGCGCCCTTCTACGAACAGCGCTACTACTACGGATTTTAGCAGCAGCGCGTTTTGCCTCCCCACGCTACTGTTAAAGCTATTTTCACCTAACCCCCCGCGCGGCCTGATTCCCTCTCCTCTGCTTCCTCCCCCAATTCTCCTCTACTATCCCCCGACACCGCCTCGCCGCCGTCTCCCCCGACCCCGCCTCGCCTTCGCCTCGCCGCTGTCTCCCCCAACCCCGCCTCGCCTTCGCCTCGCCGCCGTCTCCCCCGACCCCGCCTCGCCGCGCCTCGGTGCCGCCGTCTCCCCCGACCACATCTCTCTCCCCGCCCTCTGTAAGCACTCTCCCCTTCCAATCCTTCTTCTCTGCTTAGTATGAACCCTAGCTATTTAGTGCTAGTTAGTATGAACCCTAGGCTATTTTTAGTGCTAGTTAGTTAATTACTTATATGGTAATTAGGGTAGTAGTTCCTAGGTACTAATTAGTTAGTAAGAACTAGGTACTAATTAGGTATTAGTTTATTTTTATTTATAGTAAGTTTATTTTTAGTAAGAACTAATTGAATTAATAGAACTCGTTAGTAAGAACTTGTTGCTATTTTTTTAGTTAAAGCAATTTTTCTCGCATCGACGTGGATGATGCCTATCCCGCATCCTCGTCGTCGAGTCGGCGGAGGACGACACCTGCTTGACCAGATGGGCCATGTCCGGGACTGGGCTCCGCCGGGGTGGTACTGGGAGGTGCTACCTACCGGGGGGTGCAGGTTGGTGAGGAGCCAGCCTGTCGTTGACCCGAACCTTCTTTGGTGGCGGTCGTGTGGGCCAGTGACGGTCCAGAGGCTCGAGGACTCCGTGGAGGTGGTGCGTCACCGTGCCAGTGAGGAGGATGCGCACGTTCGTCGCTACTTGTTTGTGTTGGAGCACAGGTTCTCCAATACCTAGTAGGTTCTCCAGGGATCTCACTGGAGCTATGATCCCGTGATGGTTCCTTCTCTGTGGGTGTCCACCGCCCGCGCCGATACCCGTCGTGTGCTAGGGTTCTAGGTGTATTAGTGATGTTATCAGTATGACACTATTTGGGATGTATTAGTGATAATATTCGACGATGTACGGACGCATGAGATGATTTACTTTTGCTTATTGAATGCATGCTAATTTGAGTCCTATAAGATATTTTGAAATGTATATCTTGTGTTTCTCAATATCCAAGTGGCTGGTCATGTTTGCAGGTTACACCTCCGAGTGGCCTATGTTTTGCCGGAGTGTTGATTCATTTCCGTTCCGGCAAATTTCAGGCGCTCAATATGTCCTATTTTAGCAAAGGTCATGCCGGATTTTTCCGTGAATTTTGGCATGACTTGTGCCAGAATATGTAGGAAATATCGAGTGCCCCGGATTTATGTGTTGAGTATCCTGGTAGTTGTCTTCGATCAATTTTCAATTAATGTTTTAACTATGAACATAGGAAATGTCTGATGACGAGAATGATTTTGGTATTTGCAAATACTGCGAAGACGAGCGCGGCCTGTGCAACGAAATCTTCCTAGATGATGATAGGCGCTTCAGCATCAAGCTGGACAAGAACTTCGAAGTGGATACATTAAGTCACAACGACAAGTCTTTTTTCGTAATTAAGCATGGCATCTGCTTCATTTGCTTCAACTTATATTTTTTTACTATTGTACTAGCGTATCCCCTGCCATGCAAGAGTTTTTGTATTGGATAAGATAGGTTTCAGTCATACTATGGAGGTAAAGAAAGTTTACTTGAAGACCGATCATGGTTATATTTTCCACGCAAAATTATACAATTCAGACGACTACACCTGTTTTGGATGCAAAACATGGCGAGCACTATGCAAGACTTATGCATTTGAGCCTGATATGGTTATCACCTTTGATATTCGTCCGGAAGATGATATTGAAGGTAATACCGACATCTGGATCAATGTGCAGACGCCTCCAGTTATACCATTATGTAAGTTTCTCAACCATATTTATGTCTTTGATATTGTTTATTCAAAAATAGTTGACAACTAATTTGTATTGTCAGCTTATTTTGGTGCAAGCAAACATGTCCAGGGCTTGGTAGACAGGACCTACTACTGTCCCGAGGCTGAACTCAACTGCGAGGAGCTAAGTCATTATGTTTCATGGCTTGAGGATCTTGATACTGTCAAGACAAATTTTCTACCTGCATTTAGAAATGTTAGTACTGAAAATGTGCGACCAATAGTGTTTGTAATGAACTACGGTCACATCTATTTAGGAAGGATGGTAAGATTTTTACTATTTGTCCTGAGTGCATCTTTTCCATACATTATTTTTGAAGCTAAACTTCATTGCTAAGTATGTTACCATACGATGTTCTTCATCAGGGATTCCTGATGAATGTTGTGCCTTATGGGATCGAGACTAAAGGTACCATGAGTATTATTAGCTTACGACCAAGATATCCTACATATTACTTTAGTGCATTCAAGATTAGCGACGGATGCTTAATAGTGCAAGACTGGACCAAATGTGTGATGGAGAAGCGCAGAGAAGTACTAGGGGGCAGCAAAGAGATGCGCTACCCACGATTAGGAGACAGGTTCATCTGCATGCTCCAACTTGATCAAGGAGGAGAGCTACACATGTTTTATGTTATTTTACCTAAGAGAGAGCAGCAGGAGTGATTAGCTAGCTAGAAATGAGTTTGAGGATGATGATGTGCTAAACTATTACTATGATGAAAAAATAGCTAGTGTTGGTGGTAATGACTATGATGATTATTATTAGCTAGTGTTAGTGGTGATTAAATAAATACTGTTGGTGGTAATGACTATGAAGATGATTAAATAGCTTGTGCTGGCGGATTAGATTCAAGTGGAGGCAACATGTGGTGCACATTGAAAGTACTACTAGTCCAAACTAGATCAAGTTTGGATTAGTAGTATACTTTTGACATGCACCACATATTGCCTCCACTTGAACCTAATCCACCTTCATTTGACACACTGTTATGGACATAATGATGTAAACCTCATAACTGGTATTGTACCAATATTTGTCCTATGGCGCATAAATACACTAAAAATAAAAAATAAAAAAAGAATACTAGTAGCGATGGCGAGAAAACACGCTGCCAGTAGTTACATTAGCAGTAGCGCGGGAGTGAACAAACGCTGCAGCTATTTTCCCTAGCAGTAGCGCGTGCGGGCACGCGTTACTGCTAAGCAATAGTTGTAGCGCCTTATTAGTAGCGCGCCTACCCGCGCTACTAGTGAGCACAAAATCCACGCTGCTGCTAGCCTTTTCCCTAGTAGTGTGTTGCTATGCATCACCATGATCCTGTGTGTGCATAGAATTTTTTTTTGAAATTACTGCGTTCCCCAACAATCTTGGCCAACTTCGCACTCGTATAAGTGGTTTTCACAGGTATAAAGTGAGCCACATTGGTCAAGCGATCAACTACTACCTAGATGGAGTCATATCCTAATCCTGTCCTGGGTAATTCGATGATAAAGTCCATACCAAGTTTATCCCACTTACATTCGGGTATCGACATAGGCTATAATAATCCGGCTGGCTTCTAGTATTCTGCATTAACTCTCTCACATACATCACATACTGCTACATACTCGGCAATATCCTTCTTCATACCTTTCCACCAGAAATGTTCCTTCAAATCCAAATACATCTTGGTGTTTCCGGGGAGAATCGAGTATGGTGAGTCATGAGCTTCTTGAAGCATTAACTTCCTGATCTCTTGGTCATTAGGCACATAAGTACGATCCTCAAACCATAAAGTTTCGTGCTCATCTTCATGAAAACCTTTGAACTTTCCATTGCTCATCTTCTCCTTTATCTCAGCAATTTCCTTATCATCCTTATGAGCTTCTCGAGTCCTTCCCAATAATGTAGACTGAACCTCCATTGCTGCAACAAAACCTATTGGAACTATCTCCAAACGAAGTTCCTTGAGATCGTCGGCTAACTCCTGTGGTAATCCTTTGGTTACGAGGGTATTGACATAACTCTTGCGGCTGAAAGCTTCTGCTACAACATTGGCCTTTCCTGGATGATAATGTAGTTTCATATCATAATCCTTTATTAGCTCCAACCATCTCCTCTGCCTGAGACTCAACTCCTTCTACGTGAAAATATACTTCAAACTCTTGTGATCCGCGTATACATCACAACGGTTTCCAATAAGAAAATGTCTCCAGGTCTTGAGCGCATGCACTATGGCTGCTAACTCCAAATCATGCGTGGCATAATTCAACGCATGAGGTCGAAGCTGACGTGAGGCATATGAAACAACTCTTCTGTCTTGCATAAGTACACCTCCAAGTCCTAAGCGAGAAGCATCGCAATAAACTTGGAAATCCTTGTGTATATCTGGAAGAATTAGCACTAGGGCTGTAACTAAACATTCCTTAAACTCTTGAAAACTGGCCTCACATTCCTCGGTTCATTTGAACTTGGTGTCCTTCTTCAACAACTCTGTCATGGGCTCCGCAATCTTGGAAAAAATCTCAATGAACCTCCTATAGTATCTTGCGAGTCCCAGAAAACTGCGGATCTCTCCAACTGAGGTGGGTGCCAACCACTCAGTGACAGACTGAACCTTGGTGGGGTCTACTGCTATACCTTCTCCTGATATACCATGTCCAAGAAATCCAACTTCTTTCAACCAAAATTCACACTTGCTGAACTTGGCATATAGTTGATGTTCTCTGAGTTTCTCGAGAACTAAGCGCAAGTGTTCCTTGTGTTGCTCTTCATTCTTCGAGTACACCAATATGCCATCAATGAAAACCACAACAAGCTTATCCAAGAACTCCAGGAACACCTTATTCATCATACTCATAAAATAGGCAGGGGCGTTAGTCAATCCAAAAGACATGACCATGTACTCATATAGCCCATACCTAGTGGTAAAAGCTGTTTTAGGTATATCCTGTTCCCGGATCTCTAGCTGGTGGTATCTTGATCGAAGATCGATCCTGGATAATACTTTAGCTCCCTACAGCTGGTTAAACAAATCATTGATCATCGGTAGTGGATACTTGTTCTTGATCGTCACCTCATTCAATGCACGATAGTCAACAACCATTCTCAAAGGTCCATCTTTCTTCTCAATTAAGAGCACTGGGGCTCCCCACGGTGATGAACTTGGTCGAGTATAACCTTTCTCCAATAATTCCTTAATCTGCTTCTTAATTTCCTCCAGATCATTTGCGGGCATCCGATACGGTCTCTTCGATATTGCTCCGGTGCCTGGCAACAACTCTATAAAAAATTCTATGTCTCGATCTGGTGGCATGCCTGGTAATTCCTCTGGAAATACATCAGGATAATCCTTCACAACATGCACTTCTTTCCTGAACAACTCCCGAGAGGGAATTTACTTGGGTCCTCCTTGGCGCATGCCTAGATACATACTTGATCCTCTTTCCCTCAGAGCTGGTGAGTAAAATTGTCTTACTAACACAATCGATGTTTCCTCCATACATTAATAGCCAATCCATGCCTAGTATTATATCCAATCCTTGTGACTCCAAAATTATTAGATATTAGGGGAAAACATGGCTACCAATGGCTAACGGCAACCGATCACACCATCGGCTGGGCATATACTCTTCTCCTGGCGATCTTACTAACATGGGTGACCTAAGGGCTAAGGTTGGCAATTTAAACTTGTCCACAAATCCCCTTGATATGTATGAGTGTGATACACCGGTGTCAAAAAGAACGAGAGCGGTAAATGACTTAATCAAAAACTTACCAATCACTGTGTCAGGCTGCTCTTCAACTTCCTCCATGTTGCTGTGGTTCACCTGACCTCTGGTGAAGGGATTGGGCTTCTTTCCAGAGCTTCCATTTCCATTCCCATTCTTCAACTCAAAACAATCATTGGCGTAATGTCCAGTCTTCCTGCACTTGTAATAGGTGGCATGACTCAGGTCCTTCTTAGCGGGTGTTGCTGGTTTGGAACGATTCTGGCTGCTGCTTCCTCCATTCCCATTTCCATTCTTAGGGCCATTGTGGTTATGCGAACTTCCTCCATTGTGAGTGTGGCCTCCATGGTTATGATGGGTATGTCCTCCCGAGTTTGGGGTAAAGTGAGGCTTCTGCTGAGCTCTAGAGTTGTACTTCCCCTGTCCATACTTCCTTTTGTGGCTTTCTATCTGCTGTTGCTTTCCTTCTATCATAAAAGCCATGTCTACCAACTCCTGGTAGTTAGTGAATGTTTCCAACATCAACTGCATACTCAGCTCATCATTCAGCCCTTCCATAAACTTCTCCTGCTTCGCGGCATCTATGGCCACACATCTGGGGCATAACGAGCTAACTTACTAAACTCATCCACTCACTGTGCCACAGTACGATTTTCTTGGCGTAAGTTGCGAAACAAGCGCTTCTTCATACTCATAGCTCCAGCTTTGACATGTGCTGTGCGGGAAGCTTGCTGAAACTGATCCCAAGTGACATTACCCACGGGGAAAGTGGCTGTATAAGTTTCCCACCATGAGGCTGCGGGTCCATCTAGTTGATGTGTGGCAAAGTGCACCTTCTCAGCATCTGTGCAACTTGTGGTGGTTACCTCCCTTCCAATCTTGAGGAGCCAGTCATCAGCAACAATTGGCTCAATGCTACTAGAGAACACTGGTGGATTCAACCTTAGAAAACGGGCTAAGTTGTCAACTGGAGGTGGTGGCGGTGGATTGTTGTTGTTGTTGCCTTGGTTCTAGACTAGCAACTGCATCAAGGCATTCTACTGTTGGATCAACTGAGTGCGCTCCGGTGGGAAGACAAATCTGGGGTCACATCTCGGAGGCATCTGATAGGTTTAGAGGGGTGAGAGCAGAATAGAGTGAGGTCTAAGGAGAAATTCACTACCCATATGAACATGAGACAAACACATTCGTTTCACACCACTCAATTCAAACAAGATCTTACAATCGATCTAAGCTATGTTACAAAATGCTCAGATGATAATCCTTTATTAGCATTGGCCTTTCCTCGATGATAATGTAGTTTCATATCATAATCCACTATTAGCTCCAACCATCTCCTCTGCCTGAGATTCAACTCCTTCTGCGTGAAAATATACTTCAAACTCTTGTGATCCGTGTATACATCACACCGGTTTCCAATAAGAAAATGTCTCCAGGTCTTGAGCGCATGCACTACGGCTGCTAACTCCAAATCATGCGTGGCATAATTCAACTCATGAGGTCGAAGCTAACGCGAGGCATATGAAACAACTCTTCCGTCTTGCATAAGTACACCTCCAAGTCCCAAGCGAGAAGCGTCGCAATAAACTTGGAAATCCTTGCGTATATCTGGAAGAATTAGCACTAGGGCTGTAACTAAACGTTTCTTAAACTCTTGAAAACTGGCCTCACATTCCTTGGTTCATTTGAACTTGGTGTCCTTCTTCCACAACTCTGTCACGGGCTTCGCAATCTTGGAAAAATTCTCAATGAACCTCCTATAGTATCTTGCGAGTCCCAGAAAACTACGGATCTCTCCAACTGAGGTGGGTGCCAACCACTCAGTGACAGACTAAACCTTGGTGGGGTCTACTGCTATACCTTCTCCTGATATAACATCTCCAAGAAATCCAACTTCTTTCAACCAAAATTCAGACTTGCTGAACTTGGCATATAGCTGATGTTCTCTGAGCTTCTCGAGAACTAAGCGCAAGTGTTCCTTGTGTTCCTCTTCATTCTTCGAGTACACCAATATGTCATTAACGAACACCACAAAAAACTTTTCCAAGAACTCCAGGAACACATTATTCATCATACTCATAAAATAGGCAGGGGCGTTAGTCAATCCAGAAGACATGACTGTGTACTCATATAGCCCATACCTTGTGGTAAAAGCTGTTTTAGGTATATCCTATTCTCGGATCTCCAGCTGGTGGTATCCTAATCAAAGATCGGTCTTGGATAATACTTTAGCTCCCTGCAGCTGGTCAAACAAATCATTGATCATCGAGAGTGGGTACTTGTTCTTGATCGTCACCTCATTCAATGCATGATAGTCAACAACCATTCTCAAAGATCAATCCTTCTTCTCAACTAAGAGCACTGGGGCTCCCCACGGTGATGAACTTGGTCGAATATAACCTTTCTCCAATAATTCCTTAATCTGCTTCTTAATTTCCTCCAGATCATTTGCGGGCATCCGATACGGTCTCTTCGATATTGGTCCGGTGACTGGCAACAACTGTATAAAAAATTCTATATCTCGATCTGGTGGCATGCCTGGTAATTCCTCTGGAAATACATCAGGATAATCCTTCACAACATGCACTTCTTCCTGAACAACTCCCGAGAGGGAATTTACTTGGGTCCTCCTTGGCGCATGCCTAGATACATACTTGGTCCTCTTTCCCTCATAGGTGGTTAGTAAAATTGTCTTACTAGCACAATCGGTGTTTCCTCCATACTGCGATAGCCAATCCATGCCTAGTATTATATCCAATCCTTGTGACTCTAGAATTATTAGATCTGAGGGGAAAACATGGCTACCGATGGCTAATGGCAACCGATCACACCATCGGCTGGCCATATACTCTTCTCCTGGCGATCTTAATAATATGGGTGACCTAAGGGCTAAGGTTGGCAATTTAAACTTGTCCACAAATCCCCTTGATATGTATGAGTGTGATGTACCAGTGTCAAAAAGAATGAGAGCGGTAAATGACTTAATCAAAAACTTACCAATCACTGTGTCAGGCTGCTCTTCAACTTCCTCCATGTTGATGTGGTTCACCTGACCTCTAGTGAAGGGATTGGGCTTCTTTCCAGAGCTTCCATTTCCATTCCCATTCTTCAACTTAGAACAATCATTGGCGTAATGTCCAGTCTTCTTGCACTTGTAACAGGTTGCATCACTTAGGTCCTTCTTAGCGGGTGTTGCTAGTTTGGAACGGTTCTGGCCGCTACTTCCTCCATTCCCATTTCCATTCTTAGGGCCATTGTGGTTATGCGAACTTCCTCCATTGTGAGTGTGGCCTCCATGGTTATGATGGGTATGTCCTCCCGAGTTTGGGGTAAAGCGAGGCTTCTGCTGAGCTCTAGAGTTGTACTTCCCCTGTCCATACTTCCTTTTGCGGCTTTCTATCTGCTGTTGCTTTCCTTCTATCATAAGAGCCATGTCTACCAACTCCTGGTAGTTAGTGAATGTTTCCACCATCAACTGCATACTCAGCTCATCATTTAGCCCTTCCATAAACTTCTCCTGCTTCACGGCATCTATGGCCACACATCTGGGGCATAACGAGCTAACTTACTAAACTCATCCACGTACTGTGCCACAGTATGATTTCCTTGGCGTAAGTTGCAAAACTCGCACTTCTACATACTCATAGCTCTAGCTGAGACATGTGATGTGCGGGAAGCTTGCTAAAACTGATCCCAAGTGACATTACCCATGGGGAAAGTGGCTGTATAATTTTCCCACCATGAGGCTGCGGGTCCATCAAGTTGTTGTGCGGCAAAGCGCACCTTCTCAGCATCTGTTCAACCTGCGGTGGTTAGCTCCCTTCCAATCTTGCGGAGCCAGTCATCAGCAACAATCGGCTCGGTGCTACTAGAGAACACTGTCGGATTCAACCTTAGAAAATGGGCTAAGTTGTCAATTGGAGGTGGTGGCGGTGGATTTTTGTTGTTGTTGCCTTGGTTCTGGACTAGCAACTTCATCAAGGCATTCTGCTGTTGGATCAACTGAGTGAGCTCCGGTGGGAAGACAAATCTGGGGTCACATCTCGAAGGCATCTGATAGGTTTAGAGGGGTGAGAACAGAATAGTGTGAGGTCTAAGGAGAAATTCACTACCCGTATGCAGATGAGACAAACACATTCGTTTCACACCACTCAACTCAAACAAGATCTTACAATAGATCTAAGCTATCGTTACAAAATGCTCAGAACTATATACATGGGGGAATACTAATGGTAATATGGTGGTCAACTAGAAATTTCTATCGGTGGAAGACTCCCTGATATCTACTCCAGCTTCTTTTCATAATCATCATCACTATCGGGGTCTGAGTCGATGCTGTCGATTATGATGTAGTCTTCAGGATGATTGTCCTCTTCTGGCACAGAATCTCCCATGAATACTCCTAACTTCTTCTTCAGGTCTTCATTCTTCTCCAATAGTACAACAATTTCCTCTTCATATCTTTTGCGTGTAGACTTGAGTTCCTCTTCTAGCTCCACATTCTTGGTCATCACTTTCTTCATGTCTATCATGCTGGCGCACATCTGGTTCTCCTGTCGACGGATGTGCTGATTTAACTCCAGGATGTAGGCTGCAATGGATCTATCCTTCCTGGTGAAAATCATCTCACATTGCTCATCTCGATGTCCACGTATCTGGTAGATGGTGTCCTTAAGATCCTTGTGGTATACCTCGCCAATGCGTCCCATGGCAATGTGGGTAGCCATGCTCTTTCCTAGACTCCAGGATGGTGCGTCAATGGAAAACTCTATGGGCTCAGTAACTGGAGTGAATGTCCTTCCTGGAACATGTACTTGAATCATCCAGTGCTCTTCTTCAGTAGAGTGGCGGTGTAGGTCCCGGTAAAGCTTGGTATTCCAATGCTTAGGTACCTAGTGGCTTCCTTCAAGTGCCGTCCGAAAGGGGTGTCATCATCCGGTTGAGCAAACTTGTTCCTTGGATCTGCCATCTATAGAGTAGAAAATGGAGAAGAGTCAGAAAAGAGTAGACGAGAGTATCATGTGGCTCATCCTAGTGGTCGTGTCCTACAGTCAGCGTATGCTCTGATACCATCTTGTAGCGACCCGACCTTAGACAATCAAGTCTCTGTGCTTAAGTGTCATCCCTGATCAGTATTGCTGACACACACAATACTCGAGGATTTATAATAGAGTTCAATCACACGCTTATTACATCGAATGTCTCAAAAGAGAACTTATTACAATAATATGGCTGAAGAACGTCTAAATAAGATAACAGCGGAAGCTTCGAAGGTAGTAGAGTCCATCCAACTCCACGGCAAAATTGAGTGCATGACAACGACCTAGTGCACCTTACTCTTCGTCTGAAAACTCTGCAACATAATACGTTGCAGCCTGCTACCTCTTGAGCACTGCGTTGGTTTTCCCTTGAATAGGAAAGGATGATGCAGCAAAGTAGCGTAAGTATTTCCCTCGGTTTTTGAGAACCAAGGTATCAATCCAGTAGGAGACTACACGCAAGTCCCTCGTACCTGCACAAACAAATAAGAACCTTGCAACCAACGCGATAAAGGGGTTGTCAATCCCTTCACATTCACTTATGAGAGTGAGATATGATAGAGATAATAAGATAAATATTTTTGGTATTTTTATGATATAGATTGAAAGTAAAGATTGCAAAGTAAAATAGATAGGAAACTTATATGATAAAAGATAGACCCGGGGGCCATAGGTTTCACTAGTGGCTTCTCTCAAGATAGCATAAGTATTACGGTGGGTGAACAAATTACTGCCGAGCAATTGATAGAAAAGTGCATAATTATGAGAATATCTAGGCATGATCATGTATATAGGCATCACATCCATGACAAGTAGACCGAAACGATTCTGCATCTACTACTATTACTCCACACATCAACCGCTATCCAGCATGCATCTAGAGTATTAAGTTCACAAGAACATAGTAATGCATTAGGCAAGATGACATGATGTAGAGGGATAAACTCAAGCAATATGATATAAACCCCATCTTTTTATCCTCGATGGCAACAATACAATACATGCCTTGCTGCCCCTCCTGTCACTGGGAAAGGACACCACAAGATTTAACCCAAAGCTAAGCACTTCTCCCATTGCAAGAAAGATCAATCTAGTAGGCCAAACCAAACTGATAATTCAAAGAGACTTGCAAAGATAACCAATCATACATAAAAGATTTCAAAGAAGAATCAAATATTGTTCATAGATAAACTTGATCATAAACCCACAATTCATCAGATCTCGACGAACACACCACAAAAAGAACTACATCGAATAGGTCTCCAAGAAGATCGAGGAGAACATTGTATTGAGATCCAAAGAGAGAGAAGAAGCCATGTAGCTAATAACTATGGACCCGAAGGTCTGTGGTAAACTACTCACACATCATCGGATAGGCTATGGTGTTGATGTAGAAGCCCTCTGTGATTGATTCCCCCTTCGACGGAGCTCCAGAAAAGGCCCCAAGATGGGATATCTTGGGTACATAAGGTTGCGGTGGTGGAAATAGGGTTTCGTGGTGCTCCTGGATGTTTTTGGGGTATAT
>NC_041382.1:429757429-429765288 GCF_002162155.2 Triticum dicoccoides
ATATATATATATATATATATATATATATATATATATATATATATATATATATATATATAGGAGGAAGAAGTAGGTCAGTGGAGCTGCGAGGGGCCCACGAGGGTGGGGTGCGCCCAGGGGGCAGGCGCGCCTCCCTGCCTCGTGGCCGCCTCGTTTCTTCCTTGACGTCTACTCCAAGTCCCCTGGATCATGCTTGTTCCAAAAATAACTCTCTCAAAGGTTTCATTCCGTTTGGATTCCGTTTGATATTCCTTTTCTGCGAAACACTAAAATAGGCAAAAAAACAGTAATTTGCAATGGGCCTTGGTTTAGTAGGTTAGTCCCAAAAATAATATAGAAGTGTATAATAAAGCCCATTAAACATCCAAAACAAATAATATAATAGCATGGAACAATAAAAAATTATATATACGTTGGAGACGTATCACAGCCTGTGTAGGTCATCACATGGAATATGGTGGCAAGATAACACTATAGAGCAATGAACAAGTAACAACTATCACTACATGCATATATGGCTGGTGGAGGCTCTATGGTTATCATTTGCATAAAGCTAGTTTTTCCCTACAACAATGGAATATATTTTATTTAACTACAAAGTTGGTTGAAAACATTGAGAAGGTAACCCCAACTCAATCCCAATTAAAAGTTAATAACCCGACAAAATTAATTATGTAGAGTGATGAGATCAACATAATAATTCAAGCACCAGATACTCAAGATGTCCATAACCGGGGACATGGCTAACCATGATTAGTTTGTACACTCTACAGAGGTTTGCGCACTTTTCCCCACAAGACTCGATCTCCTCCGTTAAATTTCTCGCACTACATGATGTTTGAGAAATGGATGACTAAGACACAGTCTTTCAGAAGCCTTAGCTCGTTACAACGGGTAGACCGTACCACCTACATCCCCTACATCTGCTAGTCTACCACTGAAAGAGGTCAGACAACATACTCAACTATGCCAGAGCCCATAATGGCTTGTGGCTACACACAGAAGTTTCCAGCATGAATAACATAATCATCCCTTTGGGCCTGGGTGGCGAACCATAGGATGATCACACAGATTCCCCGGAATCTCCTTGGACAACACTGGATTCCCCAGGTGCCCACAAACCAATCCACCCAGATGTGTATTAAAGTAGCCACCTTAAGTTAAACCTTAGTTAACAATAATCTGTCACATCTTTCATGAATTCTCTCAAACCAAACCACGTCTACGAGCATCGCATAGTAGTATAAGCACACATAGTAAATACTCAAGGTTTGATATAAGACAATAGGTGCTACCTCATCTACTACTTCCCAAATACCCACATGTTATTAGTCCTAATCATGCAATGTTTGGAGGGTTGAAACTAATGCATTAAAACTGGGTAATAAGGGATATGATCAAACTGTTACTTGCCTTGCTGATGATCAGAAAACCCTAGTGATTCGTAGTAGCAAGCCTCGCACTCCGGAAACTCTACCGTGAACAAACAATAGCATACATAAGCACTCAAGCATAAGATGCAAAGGTAAAACTCAAATGAAAAGATCCAACCTGAAAGTTCAAGTGAAGAGCTTCAATTTGCAAAAAGAATCAATCGAATCGGAGCTACGAAACTCAAACTACGACCAAAAGAAGTTTGAAATCAAATCAGCTTGAAACCAAATTTTAAATTTTCAAAATCATGTTCATGTTGATTATATGAACAGAGGGGAACATGAAGAAGATGTTGGCGTTGGTTTCACTGGATTTGGACAAATGAGTAAAAAGTAACGAGGGTTTGAAGATCAGGGATTAATTTGTAAGAAAAGTATTCACGGATAGGTCCCTGGCCGAAAAATAAAATTAAAAGGAAAAATCTATCGGACGAACGTCCATTAACAGAGACTAATGAACGCAAACCGTTCGTTAAAACAATTTAACCACTGAACATTCGCTAAATAAACTAAAACTAAAACGAAAAACCGATCTAAAAGAAATAAACCGAGAAAAACCAAACGGTTCTATACCGTTTAGCCAGAGAAAACCGGTGGCAGAAATCCGGCGACCGGTGGCGAGATCCGGCGGCTCCGGTGGTGGGGCGACGACGACGTGGCGACGGCGAGGCGGTGGTGCGGCGCGGGATGGCGGCGGCGACTAGCGGCAGCGACGACGGGCGGCGGCATGGCACGGGGCTGCGGCGGTGGTGTGTGAAGGTCGAGAGGGTGGGTGGAGGCTTTTAAAGACCGGGGCGGCGGCGGCGTCCGACTTGGAGGAGGGGTCGGGCAGTGGTGGCGGGGCGCGCTCGAACTCCTCCGGAGTGCGCGGTGGCACGGCGGCGGGGAGCAGGGAGGCGGTGGCGGCCTGCTGGGCCGGCCCAGAAACTTTTTTTAAAATAAATTTCGCCATAGAAGAAAATTCTTAATAAAATTTAAAAAAATTCTAAAAATACCAGAAACAATTTTTGCCGTCCAAACTAAATATTTAGGACAAGATGAACAGTTTTCTAGACTAAAATGCAATTTCCAAAAACGCATGTTTTTCTCTAATTCAAATAAAATATGAATAAAATATTAATTTGATTTTAAAATTTCTTCTCCAATATTCCTCTTCTGTTGAAGAAGTCATTTTATCTTCTCTCATTTATTTTTGTTGTTGGAAATTATTGGAGAGAAAAATATAAATATCAAATTGATCCTCTTTTCAAATTTGAAAATAAATTCAAATAGGAAAATTTGTGAAACCTCCAACTCTCTCCTTGGGTCCTTGAGTTGCTTAAGATTTCTAAGATCACAACCAAATCCAAATAAAAATATGATATGCATGATGATCTATGTATAACATCCAAATTGAAAATTAGGATGTTACATTTTTGAATTTACTATTCATAGGCATACATATTTATTGTTTTTCCTTTGTCACGAGCTCCTAGAATGCCCAAACAGCAGGAAAATATGCACACACATTGCGCACCTGAGTACCTTCGATCCCATAAAATTTCAGTTTTTTTTGCTATTTTTGGAGATAGTCAAGGTTGTTTGACCGGACGGTAACGGCGCAGAAGGGCATTTCTATAAAGGAAACTAACGGTAGAGGGGCGAATTTGAGCACACATTGAAATTAGGGGCAAATTTGAGTAGTGGGTTCCAATTAGGGGCAGAAATGGAATTGTCCTATATTCTGAGTCCATCAAATCCAAAGAGGCAAGCATTATTGAGAAAGGGCATGGAAAGCATAGAAAAACGACCATGCTTGATTTTTCTGAAGTCAAGGAAACCTACTTGCTGCCCTATGAGTTTCGTGCCACAAAAATTGACAAGCCTCACAGATAAGAACAACTAATCGAACAATGTTCGGTTGACAATGATCTTCAAAGTAATGATGCACATAATCAGTACAAAGGTGATGAAAAAGCGTTGGGAATCCATCCAAAGACGGAGCAAGATATTATTCAACTCACACCACCATCATGCTCTCCCAACATATTTTAAGAGGTATGTCTATCAAGTAATTTACCTATTTTCAGGTTTGGTCACAACTCTATTGTTGATGCATCTATTAGAAAAAACCTCATAAGTAATTTTGAAACACCAATGAAGAAGGGTAATTTACTTGTTAGCAATAAAATTGTTATAGAATATATCTATCAACCTATTGTGCCATTCATAAAGACCGATAGTGACTTATTATTGCAGCCAAAGGTTTCCCCGTTGCTTTACTTAAAACTTATATCTAAGTGGTTAGCTTTGTTTGTTTCATACTTGGCTTGCACTTGGTCTCAATTGAGACACATGTGTTCTAACTATTTTCGTTTCAGAAATTTAAAGAGAAGGTTAAATTCTTTTGAGAAATCCGATGCTAATATAATATCTTATCCAAAGATGTCGGAGATGGAGTGAAAAACACAATGCGTAGCCTAATGGGGGAGATTCCAAATCTAAACCATTCGTTTGCTTACCTCCAAAGCCGTTCGCAGACCAAGATCGACTAGAAAACAAGAAGTATACCTTCAATTCAAGCATGTGTGATCAAATATTTGATTTTTTGCTAGAAAATAATTGCATTAGAATTCTTGATCACCATGTCAAGCCATCAATTAATCCAAGGACCAATGTATTGCAAGTTGCATGATCAGTCAATTGCGAGTTCAATTCAGATAAGGCATTCTGCAAAACATTCAGATGAGTCAAGATTTGGTTTCAAGTTTAAAAGTCAAGATTCAAGTCTCAAGTACTTTAGAAACAAACTACTTGACACTTGGGGGCTAATGTATGCCAAAATAAATTTTTATGAATCTAAAGACATATTTTAAGTCCCAAGTACTTTACAAAGTAACATCACTTGGCACTTGGGGACTAATGTATGCAATTCAGCAAGGTTCTCAAGGTTTAGCCGTAGTATTAAGTTTCTTTCAAAACGGTACAAATCAATTTAAAGTACCGGCTCATTTATGATCAAAAAGAACCGACCCTTGGGGACTACAGGTGAAGCTTTGTTCTATTGGATTCAAGGAAAATTTCAAAGGTAAAGGTCTTAGCCTATATTATAAAGTCTACAGATCATTCCGTTTCTCTCATAATATGAAGACTTGTGGGCTGAAGGAATATAGATAAGCCGGAAGAGCGTACCTTGTATTTTAACTGTAGCTGCTTGACCATTTCAATCTCAGAATCGCGACTGGAGTGTAAATGGCTAAGATAGCCGGATAAGATATCATTGGCATTTATATGGTCATAGTTGGCAACATCAAAGCAAACTTTCTGTCTCTCCAAAGCCTCTTGTTTTGCTGTACACCGAGCCAACATGGTTGGGTTCCCCGGTTCAATAAAGCAGCTCCCGGTAATCTGAACATCTTGTGCAGACGGAGATGGCGGATTGGCTGAGCTTGATGGTTCGGTTGTGGAAGGATTCACAGTGGTATAGTCAAATGACGGCTCAGGAGGATTTGCTTCGGTGTCAACAGGCGGGTCTTCTGGAGTGTCAGTTAATGGAGAAGATGGCCTGGCCGGGTCAGATACCAGCACCGGCGGGTCTTCTGCCGACTTAGCTGCCTTTGCTTTCTTGGATTTAGCTTGGCCACTAAGAGAGATGTTGCAGTGCTGTCAGTACAAAGATACAATTGAACAACTCGAAAGAAAGGAGGATTTCTGATTACCCGGGGGCAGTCTTTAAAGCCGGGAATTGCGTCTGCGATGAGTCGCCAGACGAGCAAGACACCTCCTGAAAGGATAAAATAGAGTTAAAAGAAATACAAAGGGAAGGATCCATTAAATAGAGTTAAAGACAGAAAGAGGTAAACCTCATGCAGACGTTTCTGAGGAGTTTGTTGAAGAACGACAGCTAGCTCATCTTCAGTCCGAGCTTGACGGCGGCTTTCATGTTGCTGCTTTTTCAAACGAAAGTTGGGATCCAAGTGAGTTAAAGGGTTATAAAACCTTACTTTACGGATCACTTGTCGAACTTTTTGTCTTGGCAAGGGCTCTGAGTCAGAGGAAATGATAGTTACCTCTGCTTCCCCAGCCTGACTAGCCCCAGTGTCATCCTGGTAATAATCAGTGTCAGTAAGATTTTTAAAAAATTGGCCAAGGGAATCAAGGGCTACCTCTGAGTCAGATGTATCATCAAGCTTCATCAAGTCTTCAGTAGTATTTTTTTCTTCTTTTTCGACCTCCGGGTCGTTTCTTGGCGTTTATGGCGGCAGCTTTCGCTTTCTTGGCCACCTTGTGGTCATACTTAACTTTCCAGAAGTCGGAATTGGCCTGCAGACAGGTAAAAACAAGGTAAAGAGTCAGGCAAGTACTAAGACAATACGGCTGGAAAAATACAAAAGGGAGAAGTAATGACATCCTTACTTCTGGAACCGGGTTAAGCTGGCAGAAGGGGTTTAACCCGACGACACTGCAATCTTCATATTTCCCGTTCACCAGAAGAGTTGACATTGACACAATATCTTCTTCTGTCAATTGAACGGGGCTGTGACGAAGAGAATCATCTGGGCCTCCACCATATTCATACATCAGCTTGGACCGGCGGCTCAAAGGGATGACCCGCCATGAGATCCAGCAGCGGGTCACATCAACTCTAGTTAACCCGTTCCCCAACAGAGCGTTGATCCTTTTGATGGATGGTATCAACCTCTTGCGTTCAGCGACAGTCAGCTTATCAGGAAGCACGAACTTGGAGTCAAGACGATCGGGGCGGTAACCCGGCAGGGGCTTCTCGTTTGCTGGCGAAGTGTCCTGGCAGTAGAACCAAGTCTGGTTCCAATCCTTTGGGTGACTTGGTAAGACAATAAGGGGGAAGACGGCACCCTGCCAGCACTGAATTGATATGCCTCCAAGCTCTAGACTAAGGTCGTTGGTGCACTCATTCTGCCGGTTCAGATAAAAGTATTCTCTAAATAACTCCATGGTCGGCTCTTGTTGAAGATATACTTCACAGAGTACTTGGAAGTTACAAATGTTACATATGGAATTAGGCCCGATATCTTGAGGATGGAGCTTGAAAAATGGAGGACCTCTCTGAAGATCTTTGAGCTAGGCGGTGAGAAGCCATGGTTCATGTGGTCAGTAAAAACGATCACCTCACCATCTCTCGGATTGGGCCGTTCTTCTTCCAAGTCAGGGGCACAGTAAGACATGACGGTTTTTGCTGGCAGAAATCCTATGATGAAGAACTCTTTTAAACATTCCTCAGTTATGGTTGAGGGAACCCAGCTACACATGGTTGGCACTTTAGACGGCATGATGTGCAAGGAACTGAAAAGAAAAGCAACGTGCTGGTTCAGTTTAATGGTGAGATTAATAGTTAAGGGATGAAGATGCAAAACAAGTAATGGCGGCTTAAGTAAGGGCTAATAACATATAAGGAAAAGAAAATCGGTGCGGTAAACCGCCATGACTATAGATTCTTTCAGAAAGCGGATTCAGCTAAGTGTTGGGACAAAACAAGTTTCCCAAAATGCTTGATATTATTTCAGATCAAATGGATGTTCAACAACAACAACAACAACAACAAAGCCTTTAGTCCCAAGCAAGTTGGGGTAGGCTAGAGGTGAAACCCATAAGATCTCGCAACCAACTCATGGCTCTGGCACATGGATAGCAAGCTTCCACGCACCCCTGTCCATAGCTAGCTCTTTGTCGATACTCCAATCCTTCAGGTCTCTCTTAACGGACTCCTCCCATGTCAAAATCGGTCGACCCCGCCCTCTCTTGACATTCTCCGCACGCTTTAGCCGTCCGCTATGCACTGGAGCTTCTGGAGGCCTGCGCTGAATATGCCCAAACCATCTCAAACGATGTTGGACAAGCTTCTCCTCAATTGGTGCTACCCCAACTCTATCTCGTATATCATCATTCCGGACTCGATCCTTCCTCGTGTGGCCACACATCCATCTCAACATATGCATCTCCGCCACACCTAACTGTTGAACATGTCGTCTTTTAGTCGGCCAACACTCCGCGCCATACAACATTGCGGGTCGAACCGCCGTCCTGTAGAACTTGCCTTTTAGCTTTTGTGGCACTCTCTTGTCACAGAGAATGCCAGAAGCTTGGCGCCACTTCATCCATCCGGCTTTGATTCGATGGTTCACATCTTCATCAATACCCCCATCCTCCTGCAACATTGACCCCAAATACTGAAAGGTGTCCTTCCGAGGTACCACCTGGCCATCAAGGCTAACCTCCTCCTCCTCACAGCTAGTAGTACTGAAACCGCACATCATGTACTCGGTTTTAGTTCTACTAAGCCTAAACCCTTTCGATTCCAAGGTTTGTCTCCATAACTCTAACTTCCTATTTACCCCCGTCCGACTATCGTCAACTAGCACCACATCATCCGCAAAGAGCATACACCATGGGATATCTCCTTGTATACCC
>NC_041382.1:429765375-429794174 GCF_002162155.2 Triticum dicoccoides
ATCCATCACCAATGCAAAAAGATAAGGGCTCAAAGCTGACCCCTGATGCAGTCCTATCTTAATCGGGAAGTCATCGGTGTCGACATCACTTGTTCGAACACTTGTCACAACATTATTGTACATGTCCTTGATGAGGGTAATGTACTTTGCTGGGACTTTGTGTTTCTCCAAGGCCCACCACATGACATTCCGCGGTATCTTATCATAGGCCTTCTCCAAGTCAATGAACACCATATGCAAGTCCTTCTTATGCTCCCTATATCTCTCCATAAGTTGTCGTACCAAGAAAATGGCTTCCATGGTCGACCTCCCAGGCATGAAACCAAACTGATTTTTGGTCACGCTTGTCATTCTTCTTAAGCGGTGCTCAATGACTCTCTCCCATAGCTTCATTGTATGGCTCATCAGCTTAATTCCACGGTAATTAGTACAACTCTGATCATCTCCCTTGTTCTTGAAGATTGGTACTAATATACTCCGTCTCCATTCTTCTGGCATCTTGTTTGCCCGAAAAATGAGGTTGAAAAGCTTGGTTAGCCATACTATCGCTATGTCCCCGAGACCTTTCCACACCTCAATGGGGATACAATCAGGGCCCATCGCCTTGCCTCCTTTCATCCTTTTTAAAGCCTCCTTCGCCTCAGACTCCTGGATGCGCCGCACAAAACGCATGCTGGTCTCATCAAAGGAGTCATTCAGTTCAATGGTAGAACTCTCATTCTCCCCATTGAACAGCTTGTCGAAGTACTCCCGCCATCTATGCTTAATCTCTTCGTCCTTCACCAAGAGTTGGCCTGCTCCATCCTTGATGCATTTGACTTGGCCAATATCCCTCGTCTTCCTCTCCCGGATCTTAGCCATCTTATAGATGTCCCTTTCACCTTCCTTCGTGCCTAACCGTTGGTAAAGGTCCTCATATGCCCGACCCCTTGCTTCACCAACAGCTCGCTTTGCGGCCTTCTTCGCCATCTTGTACTTCTCTATGTTGTCTGCACTCCTATCTAGGTATAGGCGTCTGAAGCAATCTTTCTTCTCTTTAAGCACCTTCTGGACATCATCATTCCACCACCAGGTATCCTTATCTTCGCTTCTCCTTCCCCTGGACACTCCAAACTCCTCCGAGGCCACCTTACGAATGCAAGTCGCCATCTTCATCCACACATTGTCCGCATCCCCTCCTTCCTCCCAAGGGCCCTCCTTAAATACCCTCTCCGTGAACACCTGAGCTACCTCCCCCTTGAGCTTCCACCACTTCGTTCTAGCGACCTTGGCATGCTTATCCCGCTGGACACGAATCCGAAAGCGGAAGTCAACAACCACCAGCTTATGCTGGGGTACAACACTCTCCCCAGGTATCACCTTACAGTCTAGGCACGCACGCCTATCTTCTCTTCTCGAGAGGATGAAATCAATCTGGCTAGAGTGTTGGCCACTACTAAAAGTCACCAGATGTGATTCTCTCTTTCTAAAGAGGGTGTTAGCTACAATCATGTTGTAGGCTAGAGCAAACCTTAAGACATCTTCTCCTTCTTGATTCCTGATGCCATAGCCAAAGCCCCCATGCGCCCCTTCAAAACCTGTGTTAGATGTACCCACGTGGCCATTGAGGTCTCCTCCTATGAAGAGCTTCTCACCAATCGGTACACTCCTAACCATGTCTTCCAAGCCTTCCCAGAACTCCCTCTTGGTGTTCTCATTGTGGCCTACTTGCGGGGCATATGCGCTGATAACATTGAGAACCAAGTCCTCAGCTACCAGCTTGACCAGGATAATCCGGTCCCCACGTCTCCTGATGTCTACCACTCCATACTTGAGGCTCTTGTTGATCAAGATGCCTACGCCATTTCTGTTTGCAGCCGTCCCCGTGTACCACAGCTTGAAGCCGGTATCCTCCACCTCCTTCGCCTTCTATCCTCTCCATTTGGTTTCTTGGACGCAAAGGATATCAACACCTCTCCTCACTGCTGCATCAACTAGCTCCCGAAGCTTCCCTGTCAGAGACCCTACGTTCCAGCTACCTAAGCGAATCCTCCTAGGCTCGGCTAGCTTCCTTACCCTTCGCACTCGTCGAGTCAAATGCAAAGACCCTTGCTCATTTTCCACTACATCCGGGCGCCGATGTAGCGCGCCACTAAGGATGCGACGACCCGATCCTCGCTCACTTGCCACCGTATCTGAATCAAGATACGGCGCGCCACTTGGGGGGTGACGGCCCGGCCCTTGCCCATTTTCCACCACACCCGGGTTCCGATGTGGCGCGTCGCTGAGAGGGTTACGCCCCAACGAAAATCTATTGGGTTTCATCTCCATAAGAGTGGCTGAGTTTTTACGTTGGCTCGCCAAGCCTATCACAACCCTCCTTTACCCGGGCTTGGGACCGGCTATGTTGAGACAACATAGGCGGAGTTATCAAATGGATGTTCAAAATGAAAAAATTTCTCGACCTAAAAATACAGCCTAGATGAGTTCATCGGATCTAAATATAGCTCTTGTACCAGAAAAAGGAGTCTGCTAGTATCAAAAGGAGGCACCAAACAACTACTGCATGAACATACATCTCTTTTGGATCAAAAAGAGGAGGCAGTGGAAGAACTACGAAGAAGCTATGACAAACTGCGAAGAACATGCAGAAACCCTAAACATGGATCTGAGGAGCAGGAAAGTGAGAACTTACAACTACAGATCTTCTGCAGAGGTCGCCGTCGTTTCTCTGAACCAACTTGGGTTGATGCAGCGGCCAAGGTTGACGGAGAAGGAGGAGGAGCACGGCGGCGGCGAAGCTCGAGCAGTAGCAGGGTCGCGAGAGGAAGAAGATGGAAAGAGAGAGAAGAATGAGGAAGGTCGGGGCGAGCCTATTTATAAGGGAAAAGGTGAACAGACAGGCGTGAAGATCAAGGAAGAGCCAAATAAATGGTTATCCAGCTATACAGCCTCGATTCTCGGGAAACATTAAAGATAAAAGATCCATTGGAGGATGACATCATGAAAGTTTTTTTGCGTTTCCAAGAGATGACGTCACGGCGGGTTACAAGGAAATTTCGGTAAAGATAAGAAGATGGATTTTTTGCTAAGTATGGAAGATTGACATAGAACAAAGTTCAAAGTCAACCTGGGGCCTAATGTTGGGGATATTACTATCAGTTGAGACCCGCCCAGGAGGGGCCGGGTCAGCCTCAATGGCGGGTCACGCAAGAAGCCCAGTAAACTTTCAAGATTGTATATTAAGACTTATAGAAGGCCCAAAGGCCTGAAGGCAGTTTAAGGCCTGATATTATGAACCACCACATGTAAGGAAAGACTTGTAAAGAAAGGCATGTGAAGGAAGTCATCGAGCCGGACACGTTTATAAGCTGGCCGGGATTCTGTAGGCCACCAGGCGTCAACCCATGTATATAAGGGGACGACCTGATGGCGGCTTAGGGCAAGAAACAACAAGTCTATAACCAAGCCGGGGAGTTGAGCCTCTTGGTGATCGAAACCTCAGCAATTCCAATCCCTACTAGACGTAGGCATTTACTTTCATCGTAAGGGGCCGAACTAGTATAAAACTCTCTCATGTCCTTTGTCCCGATTAACCCCTTTAAGCTTCCTAGTGCGATGGCCCTATGACTAAGTCTTTGCTCTAGGACATCTGTCGTGACAATTCCATGACAGGAGTGCCCTGAGAACGAGATATGTGCAGCTCCTATCAAGATTTGTCGGCACAACGTGTGGTATTGCTGGTTTTGTTTTACCATTATCAAAATGTCTTGTAACCGGGATTCCGAGTCTGATCGGGTCTTCCTGGGAGAAGGAATATCCTTTGTTGACCATGGGAGCTTGTGATGGGCTAAGTTGGGACACCCCTGCAGGGTTTTGAACTTTCGAAAGTTGTGCCCGCGGTTACGGGCAAATGGGAATTTGTTAATGTCCGGTTGTAGAGAACTTGACACTTAACTTAATTAAAATGAATCAACCGCGTGTGTAGCCGTGACGGTCTCTTTTCGGTAGAGTCCGGGAAGATAACACGGTTTCGTGTTATGCTTGAATGTAAGTAGCTTCAGGATCACATCTTGATCATTTTAGCTTCTCGACCGAGCTTTGCTTCTCTTCTCGCTCTCATTTGCGTAAGTTAGCCACCATATATGCTAGTGCTTGCTGCAGCTCCACCTCACTACCCTTTCCTACCTTTAAGCTTAAATAGTCTTGATTGCGAGGGTGTGAGATTGCTGAGTCCCCTTGACTCACAGATACTTCCAAAACAGATGCAGGTGGCGATGATACCAGTGCAGGTGACGCAACTGAGCTCAAGTGGGAGCCCGATGAAGATCTTGATCGTAGTCTTGTTTCGTTTCAAGTTGATTAGTAGTGGAGCCCAGTTGGGGCGATCGGGGATCTATGCATTTGGGGTTATCTTTCTTTATTTGGATCTGTAGTCGAACCTTGATTGTATTCTGGATGATGTAATGCTATATTTATGTATTGTGTGAAGTGGCGATTGTTAGCCAATTGTAACGCCCACGATGCAGCTATATCTCCCATGTGTCGAAGCACGACTTAGAGGCATAACCGCGTTGTAAGCAATGTCGCAAGTGAGGTAATCTTCACACAACCCATGTAATGAATAAGGGAAAGAGATACATAGTTAGCTTACACTCGCCATGTCACACAATAGCATAAATATCATTACATTCCTCCAGATACAATCAAGGTCCGACTATGGAACCAAAATAAAGAACAACCCCAAATGCGACAAAGTCCCCGATCGCCCCAACTGGGCACCACTACTAATCATTTGGAAAGGAAACGTAGTATCGCCCTGAGTCCTCATCAAACTCCCACTTGAGCTCAGTCAATCTCCTGGAGAGGTATCATCGGTCCCTGCATCTGGTTTGAAGTAATCTGTGAGTCACGGGGACTCAGCAATCTCACACCCTCACGATCAAGAATATTTAAGCTTATAGGAAGGGTAAAAGGTATGAGGTGGAGCTGCAGCAAGCACTAGCATATATGGTGGCTAACATACGCAAATGAGAGCGAGCTGAGAAGGCAAAGGCACGATCGAGCAACTATGATCAAGAAGTGATCCTAGAACAACCTACGTTCAAGCATAACACGAGACCGTGTTCTCTTCCCGGACTCCGCCGAAAAGAGACCATCATGGCCACATACTCTGTTGATTCGTTTTAATTAAGTTAAGTTTCAGGTTATCTACAACCAGACATTAACAACTCCCATCTGCCCATAACCGTGGGCTCGGCTTTCGAAAGATCAAATCCCTGCAGGGGTGTCCCAACTTAGCCCATCACAAGCTCTCACGGTCAACGAAGGATATTCCTTCTCCCAAGACAATCCGATCAGACTCGGAATCTCGGTTACAAGACATCTCGACAATGGTAAAACTAAACTAGCAAAGCCACCCGAATGTGCCGACAAATCCCGATAGGAGCTGCACATATCACGTTCTCAGGGCACAACGGATGAGACTAGCTACGAGTAAAACCAACCCTCAAGTTTCCCCGAGGTGGCCCCGCAGGCAGCTTAGTTTGGACCAACACTCAGAGGAGCACTGGCCCGGGGGTTTAAAATAGAGATGACCTTTGAGAACGCGAAACCCATGGGAAAAGGCTAGGTGGCGAATGGTAAAACCAAGGTTGGGCCATGCTAGAGGAGTTTTATTCAAGGCGAACTGTCAAGGGGTTCCCATTATAACCCAACCGTGTATGGAACGCAAAATCAAGGAACATAACACTGGTATGACGGAACTAGGGCTGCACATATCACGTTCTCAGGGCACAACGGATGAGACTAGCTACGAGTAAAACCAACCCTCAAGTTTCCCCGAGGTGGCCCCGTAGGCAGCTCAGTTTGGACCAACACTCAGAGGAGCACTGGCCCGGGGGTTTAAAATAAAGATGACCCTTGAGTCCGCGAAACCCAAGGGAAAAGGCTAGGTGGCGAATGGTTAAACCAAGGTTGGGCCATGCTGGAGGAGTTTTATTCAAGGCGAACTGTCAAGGGGTTCCCATTATAACCCAACCATGTAAGGAACACAAAATCAAGGAACATAACACTGGTATGACGGAAACTAGGACGACAAGAGTGGAACAAAACACCAGGCATAAGGCCGAGCCTTCCACCCTTTACCAAGTATATAGATGCATTAAAGATAGGAAAGACATAATAATGATATCACAACAATAAACATGTTCCAACAAGGAACAAACTCCAATCTTCACCTGCAACTAGCAACGCTATAAGAGGGGCTGAGCAAAGCGGTAACATAGCCAAACAACCGTTTGCTAGGACAAGGTGGGTTAGAGGTTTGACATGGCAATATGGGAGGCATGATAAGCAAGTGGAAGGTATCATAGCATAGGCATAGCAAAAGAGCGAGCATCTAGCAAGCAAAGATAGAAGTGATTTCGAGGGTATGGTCATCTTGCCTGCAAAGTTCTTCGAGTTGACATTAGCTTGATCCTCGTAAACGTACTCAACGGGCTCCTCGATCACGTACTCGTCTCCCGGCTCTACCCAAAGCAAGAAACGCAAGCAAAGGGAGACACAATCAACCACGTGCGATGCATAAACAACATGATGCAAAACATGGCATGATATGCGGGATGCGATATGCGATGCATATGCATGATTCGGAAAGGAAATATTGAAGCTGGCCTCAACTTGGAAAACCAAGAGTGCCACTGAAAAGAGGAGTTGATTTCGGTCGAGATCGATATAAAGATCACCGGAATCGGATGCACGGTTTGCAAATGACAAGCAAAACAAATATGGCACCGCTCTGCGATTAACAGCACGGGGCCATCTAAATGCATCAAGAACAACAAGCTACTGCACTCTAACATAGCAACAAAATACATGGCAGGGATCCACTCAAGATGCTTGACAAAAGATGAACACTGAGCAACGGCTAATTCACTCAATAGCAGGTTCAAACAAGCAAGGCAAAAGTGCAAAAGATATCAGGTTACAGACTTGGTGAAAATAACAATAAGTCAGGAATTTAACATCAAGAAGCAATGTTTAGACCAAGATAACAACATGCTACAGGAATATATCATGGCAAAGCAAGGCCTGGCATGAAGCTACTCAAAGCATACAACAAAAGTCCCTTACTGACCATAAGCCAAAAGGGATCAGAAAATACAATGGCAACCATGTGAACATAGCAATTATCACTAACAAATTCAGACTTAGCAGAAAACTGGAACATGGCAAAACAGATATCAAGTAGGCATGTTTACGAGCTCGATGCACTCACCACAAGGCATTGCATGACAAACTAAGCATACACCCAGCAAGTAGACATGGCATAGAAGCTAGACATGGCAAGAACAACAACATAGCATGCATGGATCAACTACAAAAACCTCAGCAAAAATGCTTAACATGTAAACATTCTGGCAGGAACATTTTATAGCAAAAGTAGAGCTCTATTGACTCAAGCTAGGGTGCTTCATAATTGCAAACGAAGACATGAATGGATAGAGCACAACCATATCTACAAAACATCCTTACTGATCATGCTCAAAAGAGGCACGGATCACCCGGTAGCAACATGAATACATGGCATAAAAATATTATCAGGACAATGACTTAGAATATTTCTAAGTCCCTGAAATCAGCAACATTACGAGAGCTACTTTGCATGGTTGTGCTAGTCACCACAGAGATCACAAAAATATATGGCATACACCCCTGTAAAGATGGCATGGCATACTTCAAAACACATGTAGAGCTCAAGATCATAGGAGGCACACAACAATCATGGCCAAAATGACAAAAGTGCATTTGCTGATAATAATCTGAAACTAACATCAACTAGCACTCTTGCAACCGCATTTAGGGCATCAAGATGAGCTCAAATGAACATGATGCAATGAGATGAAATGAAGTACTCGTCGAGACGAACAATTTTATATGCTACACGCCCAAAACGGAGCCACGGTTGATGAGATATGATCTGATGAAAAATGCCAAAAATACTAGGGTTAGGGGCAAAAGTCAACCCTCAGATCTGTATCCGGATCGGGTTACTGTAGCAACATGGAACCCGAGGATGGCCGGAGTTCGACGAGGTCGCCGGAGAAGAGGGCCGGCGAGGTTGGGGACTTGGGCGCGTCGCCGGATCCGGGCGGAGGGGAAGGAGGAGGAGCGCGGCACCTCAGCGAGGACGATGGTCGGCTGCGGCGAAGGGGTGGCGAGGGTGAGGCGGCGATGGCCGGTGATGGCGCGTCGGCGGCGGAGCGGCAGGCCGGCGCGGGCGGCGCGGCTCCCTCGCGCGGGCACGGGCGGCGGGAAGACACGGGCCGGGGAGGGCCCGCCCCGGGTCTTGCGGGCTGGCGGCGGAGGAGGCCGGGCGGTGCCACATGTCACGATGGGAGTGGCGGCGGTGTGGTTGTCCGGCGCGTGGAGAGGAAGGGGGCTAGGTTAGGGGTGGAATGGATCCGGAATTTTCGAGGGAGTGTCTATATATAGGTAGAGGGAGCTAGAAGGCTTCAAATTGAGCACGATTTGCGGCCACGTGATCGTGATCGAACGACCTAGATGATGGAGAGGGTTTAGGTAGGCTTTGGGCCACTTTGGAGGGGTGTTGGGCTGCAACACACACGAGGCCTTCTTGGTTCCTCGGTTAACCATTGGAGTATCAAACGAAGTCCAAATGGCATGAAACTTGACAGGCGGTCTACCGGTAGTAAACCAAGGCCGCTTGGCAAGTCTCGGTCCAATCCGAAAACGTTTAACACCTGCACACGAAAAGAGGTAGAAAGGGACACCGGAGGACATAGGAGCGCCAGAATGCAAAATGGACAACGGGGAAAATGCTCGGATGCATGAGACGAACACGTATGCAAATGCAATGCACATGATGACATGATATGAGATGCATGACAAAGACAAAAGCACACAAAGAAAAAATCCCGACAACGAGGAAATATCATAACTTAGTGCCGGAAATGGCAAGAGTTGGAATACAAATGGCAGGTTACATACGGGGTGTTACAACACTCCACCACTACGAAAGGATCTCATCCCGTGATCTAGGACTGGAAAAACTCCGGGTACTCAGAACGGAGGTGGTCCTCGCGTTCCCAGGTGGCTTCACGGTCGTAATGATGTGACCACTTGACTTTCAGGAATTTGATAGACTTGTTGTGAGTCTTGTGCTCAGTTTCTTCAAGAATAGCAACGGGGTGCTCATGATAAGACATGTCTTCTTGGAGATCAATCTTTTCGAAGTTGACGGTGCGGTCAGGAGTCTTGAAACACTTGCGGAGTTGAGACACGTGAAACACGTTGTGCACGTTTGCAAAGTTGGATGGAAGCTCAAGTTGATAGGTGAGATCGCCTCTTTTGCTGATGATCTTGAAACGACCCACGTATCTAGGGGCAAGCTTCCCTTTGATACCGAAGCGACGACTACCTTTCATTGGAGAGACGTGGAGGTAGACATGGTCTTCGATCTCGAAAGCCAAGTCACGATGCTTGCTATCATAGTAACTCTTCTGGCGCGATTGCGCAGCTTTGAGATTTTCACGAATGACTTTGCACATTTCTTCAGCCTCTGTGATCGAGTCATTGCTAAGAAGTTGACATTCACCAGTCTCTGACCAGTTAAGAGGAGTACGACACTTCCTGCCATAGGGAATCTCGAATGGGGCCTTGCCTGAACTCGCTTGAAAGCTGTTGTTGTAGGAGAACTCGGCATATGGAAGACAATCTTCCCACTTCATACCGAAAGAGATGACACATGCCCTGAGCATATCTTCAAGAATTTGATTGACCCTCTCGACTTGGCCACTGGTTTGAGGATGAAAGGATGTGCTGAAGCGAATGTTGGTGCCCATGGCCTTCTGAAAAGAATCCCATGTCGGCATTCTGGGAACGGGGGTCCCCTGACTTGCCTGCTTGCGGCCTGCGGCGTGGCTCAAAAGGGGGCCCAATGCGGCCCATCTTCACCAACACAAACCCAAGACCCTCGCGAGGGGCCAAGCCTCTGGGGGCGGACGACGTGGAGCTTCCTCAGGCACGGCCTCGTCAGGCTAGCTCACGAGCAGGCGGAGAGATCAAGGCGGGGTACCTCACGAGGTGCCCGTGAGGCAAGCCATGACGACCGAGGGCACCAGGCGGGTGCCAGCCCGCGCAGCGTCCTCCCTTCCTCTTTGGTGCAAAGGGGGGAAGCGCAGCCGCGGAGTACCGAGGCATCAGGCAAAGGTTGCCATTTCGGTGCAACAAGACCAAGACCAGGAGGACTACGAGATAGAGGTCACCGTGGAGCCCAAGACGGCGTCATCACCAGAGCTTTGCGCAAGAGAAGACTACTTTTGTCAGGATAGCTGATACTAGGTGTCCCCCTTCAAATTAGCCCGCCATTGTTGGCTCCCTTCCCGCTCGATATTTGGGAAGAGGACTAGGACATCTATAAATAGGATCAGCCACCCGCAAGAGGGGGGGGGACAGACAGAGACACAGACAGACAGATAGAGACACACGGGGACAGAGAGCCGAAGGGTTCGGAGAAGGAGGCTCTCGAGAGAGGGGTTTAGATCAGATAGAGAGGGGGGGGGGGTGACTGAGCTCCTCCCAGTAGTTCATCGCCCCAGCCAAGAACAGACCCTCGCGAGGCTGTTCTTCCTTGTATTGTTCATCATCATCAGCCCAAGAGGCAATCCACCACACCACACACCGGAGTAGGGTATTAAACCACAACGGTGGCCCGAATCAGTATAAATCCTGTGTCTCTTGTGTTGTTTCTTTCCTTAGTTTAGATCCTAGCAAGGCGGAGGGGTGCAGGTAGGTAGGAGGCGAAATCTCTGCGCGCACCCCAGTGTTCGAACCTCAAGGGTCTGCCGGAACCCGAAATCCGATATTTGGCGCACCAGGTAGGGGTGCGCCAGAATCCACCTTCTACCGCTTCGCGCCCCGTCGCGTCGTCATCACCATGTCCGGCGACCAGGCGGGCAACCCAGATCCGTGGGTGGCGTGGCCCGCCTGCGCAGAGCCACTTGCCTCGGGCGACCCCGTGCCCCAGGAAGCTCGCGGTCCGCAGGGCGCAGCGGGCCACGGGCGACGCCGGCAGGCTTCGACAGCTCTCACACCGCGGCAGGCACGGTCGGCAGCAAGGGCCTCCAATCACGCCGCGGCCACGTCGCAGTACACCCACAGGGAGCAGGCGAATTCGAGGGCCGCGCTCACAGTGGCCCGAGAGCTGCTGCAGTGCAGGCTGCTGGAGGGTGGCCACGACGTGCTGCTAGAGCGAGTGGCAGAGCTCCTGGGCTTCGCCGCCTCGGGGGCTCCCATCTCGAGCCCAGGGCGGCCCGCGCGGGGGCTCCGCGCGCGCCCGCGGGTTCCAAGGCTACTCCAACGCCAGCGATGCAGTCAGCGCCGGACCGGCGACGACGCTGCCCCCGCTCCCGGTCCGTGAATAAGAAGGACTCGACGCGACACGCGGCCCAAGTGGGCAGCCGCGCTGCCATCCCACGGTGGGCGCATCAGGCAGGACCGCGTGGCATGCGGGGCATTACGGCGTGGCATTCGGGATGACGGCGCCGGAGGAATATGTGCCCCTCATGATGGACCAAGGACACCCACACAAGAGCAAACAAGGCTTGCTCCTCAGCCCAAGCTGGGGGGATGAGGCGCCAGAAGCTGGGCCTTTTCGGGAGCCCCAGGACGGTCCTACTGGCCACGCTGGGGGCAACGATTATCGGGTACCGCTAACTCTTCAGGAGTAGGTATACGCTAACCATGGATCGCAGGAGGTGCAGGTCGCCACAGCGAGCAGCTGCCCCGCTCCCACAGTCTCCTGCCCCTTGGGAGGAGGGCGCAGGGGGCTGCAGGAGAGGGGCCGGGATTCGACATCGCCACCGCGGCGTTCGGAGCAAGGTGTTCTCAGGAGATAGGCCCTTCACTGGGGAGGTGCCTCAGAGCCTGCCCTCGGCGGAGGACCCGTGGTCGTCAGGGGAACCGCTGGCGACCGCTCTACCCCATCGGCGGCGTCCTGGTTTCCGGTCGTCATCGATGGCACTAGAGTGTGGCACAAGGCGGGGCCCTCATCTTGCGATATGAAGCAAGGCCAGTACCTGTGAAGAAGTCCCAGTGCCTGTGAAGCTCGCCGCCCCGTGACACTCTCATGTAATAATGAGTGGGGCTGTACACGCCCCAGAGTCTCAGGGGTGCCGGCCTCAGGCCCTGGGGCTCCCTCCCACGTCCAGTGGCAGCACTTAGCTCCGCACTGGTGAGAAGACATCCAAGACTAGACTAGGTGCCGGACACGACCTTTTTTTTGCTTTCATTGCTCTTCCCTTTGGTTGTCGCTTTCCCTCGCTGGATTCAAGTTGGATTCGAATTTGAGATTTGCGTGTGTTCAGGGAAGGGGTGCTTAGTCTCGTTCGAGCATTTGCTCGCGTTTTGGTTACCGCTTCGCCTCAGCTGCCTCCCCTCGCGAGCCCCTCGCGAGCCGGGTCAGGCCTAGCTTGCGCGCAGCCCAGACTGCCGCCGACGTGACCTCTTAGGAGGGTGTTTTACTGCAGATCCTACGAACCCAGTCAGGGAACACTCGAGACACCACAACCTCCCACGGGCTGCCTCAGGGCCAACACGGGACAAAGGTAAACCAGCCGACCAGCGCGTTGCTTGGGCCAACCACTTGGCGCGGGCGCATGGGCAATGTAGCATCTTCTAATACGATGAACACAAGTTTTACATAAGGGGCTCCCCCTCCAAAATGCTCTCACTGCAATCAGGCCAAAACCTAAGTTCTATTCATGCAGGGTAAGGAAGTAGGAGCGATGCACAATCAGTCGGATGAATCCCCCAATGCGTTCCTAGGAGCACCACCCGAGCCGTTGCTGGCGTCGCTGAACCCGCCATCGTTGTCCGCGTCGCCGCCAGCGGTGTCAGGGCCGTTCACCACGCCGCCCTCGACGGCCGCCACAATCACGTCATCGTTGTCCGGAGCGAAGGCCCTGATAAGAGCCTCCACATTATCTTCCACCCAGTGCGCCAGGTCGCCTCGGACGGCCTGGGGGACTGGGGCGATGGCGGCATCGAAATCAAAGTGGGGATCCATGTTCCGGAGGTGGCAGAAGACGCGAGAAAAGGCGCGCCCAAGCAGGGCGTGGCTCCTCTCCTCCACCAACCTGTCAGCCCTGACCGACCGCGCCTCTATCTGCATCACCACGTCAGTGAAGAAGTGAAGATTGCCAACATATTTGACTATGTGCGGATCGCCAACAGCCGCCTCGCAGATGTTGCCCAAGGCTGCGTTGGCTCTCTCCCGGAGCGTGGTGAGCATGGGGCCGTGCTCATGCTCCAGGATCCGCCGCTGACGTATCTCGTCTGCGTTCTGGCCCGCGACGACCTCGGCCTCCTCCACCCGCTGGCGGAGAAGGAGCACCTCGGCCTGGGAGGCGGTTATCTCACCTTGCGCCACCTCGAGAGTGGCCCGGAAAGTGTCGGCCCACCGCGTCGCCTCCTCCAGCTTGGCCCTCAAGGCAGCAGTCCTGCCTTCAGCTTCGGCCCAGATCAACCCTAGCTTCTCTTCGAACTCGTGCTCGAGGTTCAAACGCGCCATCTCCACTCGACTTCCGACCTCGTCCAGGACGCGGGCTTCCTGTGCAGCAACATCATCCTCCGCCTGCGTCACCAAGCACTCCCTCGTCTCCAGACGCTCGTACTCTCGGGTACGTTCGGCGGCTTCTAGCGTCAGCGCCTCCTCACGCTTCTGGAGCTCTGCTGAGTCGCCGGACACCACCTTCATCAAAGCGAGGGCTGCCTCATGCAGCTCCACCTGCTCCTCCAGCGAGTGGCACCAGGCCAGGAGCTCCCGAGCCCGCTCCTCCGCGTTCACCACCGGTCAGCTTCCCGAGCCTCCTCAGCGGCCTGAGATCGGGCCTCCCGAGAGGCCACCAGCGACGCCTTGGCCTCTGTGTCGTCAAGATCGTGCTGACGGCGCGCAAGGGCGATGGCGCCCTCTATCTCGCGCCTCTCTGCAGCCAGGCGTAGGCCCTCGGCCTCAAGGCGCGCGTCTTCATCGGCAAGCTCCTCTCCAAGCATGCTTACCGCGTCAGCCGCCCTTCGAAGGAATCCTTGGCGGAGAGCGTGACGCTCCCGAGCGCGCTCAAGCACGTCTTCCACACGATCATCTGCCCCAAGCAAGCGCCGGGGGCCGCGAGTCAGCACTCCCCCTCCGGGCTAGGGGCTGGGGGCTGGCACCCTCGCGATGGCCGGGCACGCCGCATCAGAAGCCCGGCCGGGGGCCAGCCCGTCCCCAGGTGAAGAGCGTAGGAAGCGCCTCAGCCAATCACAATCCACGACCAGGCGATAAGCCCACGACAGGCTGGCTATGCCGCGAGAAGGCCCGCGAAGGATCACGAGGTGCACGGGGCCATGATACGCCTCCGGACGGTTCGCCTCGTCGATCGTCCTGACCATAAGGGCTCCACCGCTTGAAGCGCTTGAAGACGACGGAGGGGGCGAAGCCAAGGGGGACGACTCCTTAGCCGTCTCCGCAAGCTCGGCTTGAAGGGGCCTGCGGAGCAATGGTCAGTAAGAGCCATAGAAGGATCGAGAGCTGGGAAAGGAGAAGGCTTACTCGTCAGTAGCGAAGTACTTCCTACGCTTCGGCAGGCGACAAGGGTAATCGTCGCCCAGGGCCTCCCTTCTCTTCCGGAGGGCCTCAAAATCCACGCGAAAGCGGCCTAAGAGTCAGGCGCAGGGATCAACCTGCGATGAAGATGGAGCGTCAGGGCGATGTGCGTTAGGGGCGCCTGCCTGACGTGCGCTGCCAGTCGCCTCGCCAAGAGAAGCCGCCGGGGCCTCAGTGGCCTCGGTCGTAGGCGCAAAGGGTAGCTGCTTGTCACCCTCAGCCTCGGCGGCACGGGCCCTGATAACTGCTTCCTCATGAGCCTCGCCCGGCGTTGTCACCCCGCCGGGAGCCCCCTCGGCCTCTGGCGCCTCGTGACTCTCTGCTCCACCACTTGAGGAAGAGTTGCCTTGGCCGACTGGAAGGGCAGTCACCACTACCGGGTTCTCGCGAGGCCCCTGAAGGCCGGCAGGGCGCGACCCCCACTCATCGAGGTACAGCAAGGACCCTCCCTGCTGGATGCTGACAGGGTTGAGGTCCCCTGTCAGGGTCAAGAGCGCCGTCCTCATCACTTCAGGCGTCAGGTCCTCTTCCTGGTGCCTCATACGATCATCGCGCCCGCTGAAGGCCCACATCCGGCAGGAGTGGCGCTGGAGAGGAGCAACGCGGCATAGCAGGAACTCCTTCACCACCTTGGGCGCTGTCGCGCCAAGTGACCTCAAGAACGCGAAGCGGTGCCAGACGAAGACGAGCCGGGGGCTCTCAAGCGTCTCCTGGCCCCAGCCCGAATTGGGGACAGTAGGCGAAGTTGGCTCCGACAGTAGGGGGCTGGGCACCCCAGCATCCACATACCGCCACCGCTCGCGGAACCCAGCCACGGGCGGAGGGAGCTTGAAGTCAATCACAGAGGCCGCCGTCTCAGGCGCGGTAACGAAGCTCACGCACGCCCAGCATTGGGTAGGGTCAACAAGGCGCAGCGAGAAGAAGTGGCGCAGCTAGGCGACCGAAGGAAGGATGCCCATCATGGCCTCGCAAACAAAGGTGAAGACCGAAAGGAGAGTGATGGATTCAGGACTCAGATGCATCATGTGGATCTGATAGTGGGAATGCACGACATTGAAGAAATCAGAAAAGGGAGGAACCAGACCCGCCCATAGGGCGTCGGCAAAATACGGGACCTCGGTGGCTATCCTGTCGATGGAGAAGTGGGACGCGGGCCAGGCCGTCGTCCTCCCGCATTCATTGAAGATGGTGGCCAAGGCCAAGCTGACCTTGCCCAAACCCTCGGCGGGGGCCGCCAATGGCGGCGGGCAAGGCGAAGACACGGGTTTCTTCCCTCTTCCCTTCTTCGTCGGAGCCATGGCGATGGGAAGGGGGGGAGGTTCAAGATTGAGTTGAGAACAGAAACCAGAGTTCGAGCGGAGGAAGGACAGAGGGCGCTCGAGCAACCAAAAGGGGAACAACTGCGTACAACTACGGGTCCGCCTAGCATGGCGCAAAACAAGGAGGGCGTGGGGGAACAGTGCCGCCCACGTCCAATCAGCTGCCACGGGGCGCCCAAGGCCGCAGGCTGTTAGGGCCCGTGGCGCTTCGCTCTTGCCCTTCCACCTCCCTGCACGGCCAAGCCCGGGCGCGCCTTGGGCCCGGGGGCTACTGTTAGCGTTCTGGGAACGGGGGTCCCCAGACTTGCCTGCCTGCGGCCTACGACATGGCTCAAAAGGGGGCCCAGCGTGGCCCATCTTCACCAACACAAACCCAAGACCCTCGCGAGGGGCCAAGCCTCGCGGGGCGGACGACGCGGAGCTTCCTCAGGCACGGCCTCATCAAGATGGCTCACGAGAAGGCGGAGAGATCAAGGCGGGGTACCTCACGAGGTGCCCGTGACGCAAGCCATGACGACCGAGGGTGCCAGGCGAGTGCCAGCCCGCGCAGCGTCCTCCCTTCCTCTTTGGTGCAAAGGGGGGAAGCGCAGCCGCGGAGTACCAAGGCATCAGGCAAAGGTTGCCATTTCGATGCAACGAGACCAAGACCAGGAGGACTATGAGACGGAGGTCACCGTGGAGCCCAAGACGGCGTCATCACCAGAGCTTTACGCAGGCGAAGACTACTTTTGTCAGGATAGCTGATACTAGCTGTCCCCCTTCAAATTAGACCGCCATTGTTGGCTCCCTTCCCGCTCAATATTTGGGAAGAGGACCAGGGCATCTATAAATAGGATCAGCCACCCGCAAGAGGGGGGGGGGGACAGACAGAGACACGGACAGACAGATAGAGACACGCGGACAGAGAGCCGAAGGGTTCGGAGAAGTAGGCTCTCGAGAGAGGGGTTTAGATCAGATAGAGAGAGAGGGGGGAGACTGAACTCCTCCCAGCAGTTCATCGCCCCAGCCAATAACAGACCCTCGCTAGGCTGTTCTTCCTTGTATTGTTCATCATCATCAGCCGAAGAGGCAATCCAGCACACCACAACATCATCATCAGATAGAGAGGAGTGAATTGTGAGCCTCGTTCATAATGACTTTACGAAGGTCACCTTTTGGCACAACAATGCAATCCTCGAAGAATAGAGTATCCTTGTCATCAAGGCGATAGCACTTGTACTTGGGTTGACTCTTGGCAATCCCAATCTTCACCCTCTTCACCATAGCATCAAGAAGTTGAGCCTCGTGAATCTGATCTTCCAAAGTAGAAGGGACTTGGAGGTTGGCAAGAAATCCTTGAGGAACAACTTGTAGATTGAGTTTGCGGAAAGCTTCACAAAGCTCCGGTTGGTAAGGCTTGAGAATCAAACTATTGCAGTAAGCCTTCCTGCTCAATGCGTCAGCAATTACATTGGCCTTGCCTGGAGTATATTCAATACTTGGATTATACTCTTGAATCATTTCGACCCAATGAGTCTGCCTAAGGTTGAGGTTTGGCTGAGTGAAGATGTACTTGAGACTCTTATGATCAGTGAAGATGTCCACTTTTCTTCCCAATAAGAGATGTCTCCATGTTAAAAGAGCATGGACAACTGCCACCAACTCGAGGTCATGAGTAGGGTAGTTCTTTTCGTTGGGCTTCAACTGGCGAGAGGTATAGGGCACAACTTTCTTCTCTTGCATCAACACTGCACCAAGACCTTGAAGGGAAGCATCACAGAAGACCTCGAACGGCTTGGATTCATCAGGAGGAGTCAGAACTGGAGTAGTGACTAACTTCTCTTTTAGGGTGTTGAAAGCGATGTCACATTCAGGCGACCAGACATACTTCACATGCTTCTGTAGAAGGTTGGAAAGAGGCTTCGCGATCTTTGAGAAGTTCTCAACAAACCTTCGACAATAGCTTGCGATCCCAAGGAAGCTGCGGAATTGCTTCACGTTCTGAGGTGGTTCCCAATTCACAATTGTAGACACCTTCTCAGGATTAACAGCTATGCCCTTGGCAGAGATGATATGTCCAAGGTAGAGAACCTCATCGAGCCAAAACTCGCACTTTGAAAACTTTGCATAGAGCTGATGTTCTCTGAGTTTATCCAGCACCAATCTCAAGTGCTTGGCATGATCCTCCTTGTTCTTGGAAAAGACCAGAATGTCATCAAGGTAGACCAAGACGAAGTCATTTGTGTAGGCGTTGAAGATGAAGTTCATCATGCGAGAGAATGTTGGAGGAGCGTTGACAAGGCCGAAATACATGAAAGTGTAATCATATGAACCATAGCTTGTTCTGAATGCTGTCTTGGGGATATCTTCTTCACGAATGCAAATCTGATGATAGCCCATACGGAGATCAAGCTTGGAGAATACTTGAGCACCTTTGAGTTGTTCAAAAAGCTCATTGATGTTGGGAAGTGGGTACTTGTTCTTTATGGTCTTCCTGTTCAATGGACGGTAGTCGACACAAAGTCAGTCCATTCCATCCTTCTTCTTGACGAAAAGAACACCACAACCCCATGAAGAAGAACTTGGTCGGATGAGACCCATACGCTCTTGAATATCGAGTTGCTTCTTCAGCTTCTTCAACTCTTCTGGTCCAAGCTTGTAAGGACGTTTGCAAACAGGTTCCGTGCCAGGCTCAAGATCGATGACGAATTCAACTGGCCGGTGCGGAGGCATTCCTGGAAGCTCTTCTGGAAATACGTCTTGATATTCGCAAACGACTGGAATCTGAGAGATGGCATCGAGCTCACCCTTCTCATTGAGTGAAAACAATCAAATGGTATCATCACGAGCGGCAAAGATGATTACATCCTCAGAAGAATGTGTCAATTGAATCTGCCTGGCAGCACAATCAAGTTGAGCCTTGCGCTTATAAAGCCAATCCATTCCGAGAATAAGATCAATATCCGAGTTACCAAGGACCATTGGAGAAGCCAGAAACTTGAAGTCGCCCATCATGATAGAAATATCTGGGACCATCATGCTAGAACTCAAACGCTTAGCCGGAGAAACCACTTGAAATGCTTTAGGTAAAGCCTTAGTGCCAAAGTTGTGCTCTGATGCAAATGGGAATGACATGAAAGAATGCGATGCACCAGAGTCAAAAAGAACTTTTGCAGGAACATCGTTAACATGAAGGTTACCCATTATCACATCTGACGAGTCCTCTGCCTGAGCTACATTCATCATGTTGACCTTGGCATGCTTGGGATTATGCTTGACCACTGCGGTGCTAGCAGATCTCACAGGAGGAGGAGGAGGAGGAGGAAGACGCCTCTGATTGAAGCATTTGTTGGCATAGTGACCCTTCTGCTGACACTTGTTGCACGTGACCTCCGAGAGCGGACGGTGATACGGAGCACTTGATCTTGGAGCATGAGACGAAGTCTTGTTCTAAAAGCCTGGGTTGGGTGGGTGGGAAGATCCATTGCCACCTTTGCTCTTCTACTGACAAGGCTGACGGAACGGAGGAGGAGGAGGCAACCAATACTTTTGTTGCTTAGTTGCCACTTGAGTTGAGGAACAAGGAGTTGCATCTCTGAATCGCTTCTTGGAAGCATCGCACTTGAGCTAAGCAGTCTCTTGTTTCAGTGCCATGTTGTAAAACTCATCATACTTCTGCGGCTCAAAAAGAACGAGAGCTAGTTGAAGATCTTCTCTGAGGCCACCTCTGAACTGATAAATCATGCTCTTCTCATCAGGGACGTCCTGCTTAGCAAAATGAGCGAGCTTCTGGAACATGATGTTATACTGGTAAACAGACAAGCTGCCTTGCTTTAGATTGCGGAACTCCTCACGCTTACTCTCAACAACACTCTGAGGAATGTGGTGAGCTTTGAAGTCTTGACGGAATTCATCCCAGGTAATCACACGACCTCCTCTGGAATCTTTGTATTGCTGATACCATTCGGCAGCTTGGTCTTTGAGTTGGAACGAGGCAAACTTGACAAAGTCCTCAGGCCTGACGTTGCTGCACTCGAAATGCTTGCAGATATCCACGAGCCAATCATCAGCGTCTATTGCCTCGACACAGTTGCTGAAGGTCTTTGGCTGATTAGCGTGGAACTGGTTGAGTGTAGCAAACTAATTCTGATTGTTGCCATGGCCTTGGTTCCCTTGGTTGCGCTCTTGCAAGAGTTGCATGATCAGCTGCGTGTTGGCATTGGTAGCGGCCATCACAGCTTGCCATGCCTTCAGAGGTGGAGGTAGTGGCGGCGGTTCAGGATTCTGACACGTTGGAGGAGCCATCCTGAAGAGGGTGACATCCGTTAGCATCTTGACAGACATATATTCAAGCTGAATCAAATGGATCGAAATTGCAACATATAGTCTTAACATCCGAACAAAATGAACAAATGAATTCCAATTGAAATGGTCACACTTCCATAAATTGAGAAACCACTTAGATAGAGGTAGAAGAATAAAACAACAAGGTACGCACAAGAACAAATACTTGGTGAGGATTACACAATCACCAACCAAATATCCGCGGAAGAAATACTAGAGCTACAAGAATTCCCACCTATGAAACTCCCGAGATTCTCCCGGTTATGGAATCAGGTGTTGGGGATACACGGGAAGCATAATATCTCACCCAAAGCTAGCAAATCCTACATCTAGCTATATCCATCCTTCAACACATAACCAAGAAACCTTCAGAAATCATTTACCTCAACCTTCGAAAAGCATCCGTTATATGAGTTATGGCGATACTCCCGAACTCCCGCCCCAGTACTGGGTGGCGTCGAGGTTATCTCACCAACAACTGCATAAAAGAGATTTTCGATGTCGGCGAAACTCAAGTATTCCAGAATTGCAACGATAAAATTGTGACGACAACACCTCGGAGCTCAACTCCCCGGGACACTGCCACAACCCCTAATTGTCAGGAGGCACCAAGAACAATGTTCTCGTCACAAAACCATCAGAACGATTCCAAGATACCCGCGTGATCCTAAATTTTCTTTTAGTGAAATTTGAGAAGAGAAGAGTCAAAACTCTACGTCAGGATGCCTCACCAGAGCGACGAAGGGACTGAGGAGTAAAAAGAATCCTACTCTCCGATATATATAATCCTAATTGACTCAAAACATTTTTCTAGACTCAACAACGCCAGCGATTCGATCAAGCATGGGGCTCCTAAGTCGGGGAAGGCTCTGATTACCAACTTGTAACACCCACGATGCGGCTATATCTCCCACGTGTCGAAGCACGACTTAGAGGCATAACCGCATTGTAAGCAATGTCGCAAGTGAGGTAATCTTCACACAACCCATGTAATGAATAAGGGAAAGAGATACATAGTTGTCTTACACTCACCACCTCACACAATAGCATAAATATCATTACATTCCTCCAGATACAATCAAGGTCCGACTACAGAACCAAAATAAAGAACAACCCCAAATGCTACAAAGTCCCCGATTATCACATCCCTAGTTTTGGTATGACCTAGGCTAGCTAGTCATGTGTGCATCACGTTTAAATTTCATTTAAATTATAAATGGGGATTTGTAAAACCCTCAGAAATCATTTCTGGAAATGACCCAGATAAAAATTGCTCCAAAAGGGTCCAAGAAAATGTTCATGTCTTTCTCTGAAAATATTGGGCAGAGGTAAAATTTCAAACCAATATTTTTAGGAGCTCATAAATATTTATTTTGGCCATTTGGAATTAATCCAGTAATTATTTGCGTTGGATAAATATTTTTATATATATATAAAATATTGTCCAATAATTCTGAATTTTGGTGAGGGGCTTTGGAATAATCCTTTAGGCCCCTGCAAAAATTTTCAGAAGAAAATAACTTGATTTAGTATTTTTATTAAATCAAAACAAAGGTCAGAAAATAGAAAAGAAAACAAAATGGAGAAAGCTCACCTGGCCTTACCTGTCTGGCAGCCCAGCTAGAAGCCCAGCTCCTCTAGCCGGCCCAGCCGACTGGCGACGCCAGTCGTCGCCTACCTCCTGCCAGGAGGACGGCGCGCGTGCGCCCGACACGCGCGAGCACGCGCCGGCCACCTCCTGCTTCCCCTCTCGCTGCTGCAGGCCCCCGACGACGCCACGCACTTCCCCCGGACCTCTCGCACTCTCTCTCGCTCCCCCTCCTCCCCTGGATCTCTCCCTTTCCTCGCATCCGAGCGAGCTCGTCGCCGCCGATCGCTGCTGCCTCGTCCCTCTGATGTGTCTACGAGCTCTGCGATGTCGTCCTCGTCTTCTCCACTGACCCAGGCAAGCCGGGACGCACCGTAGCATCCTCATCGCGCTCGTCTTCGGCCTTGGCAGCCGTGGATCGCCGTCGTCGAATTCGCGGCAACCAATGCTTCCCCGAGCCCGCTTCGACGCCCTCTGCGACCGTTGTGAGCTCCATCGTCGTTTGCCCCTCTTCCCCTTGCTTCTTGATCACCGCAGCCGTTGTTTCGACCGAAGCCATAGCACCTCGCCGCCGGCCATGGCGCCACCGTGGCCAGGGGCCGAGCCAGCCGCAACCGAGCACGTCACCGTGCTCCTGGTGCCACGAGGGTGCTGCAGAGCCCCTCGGGTGACCTCCCCGTGCCCCACAGCCGCTTCCGCTTGAAGCCCGTGTTCCGGCCGCCGCCCCGAGCTCCGCTCCGGCGAGCTCCGGCCGTCCCCGCCTCTCCCACTTGCTCCAGATGACGCGGACGAGCGCTGGCTCCTTGCCAGTGGTCTCCGCCGTCCAAATGGTCGACGGAGGGCGAAATCCGAGGCCCTCCGCCGCGTCTGGCTCGCCGGCGTCAAGCCGCCGGTGGCTTTGACCCCGCTAACCGTTGACTGGGTGGGCCCAGTTTGACCCCCCTTGTATCACTGACGCGTAGGCCACCCCCCTGACATTTAGTTAGTATTAGATTAACACTAATTAACCTAGGTTAGTTACCTAGTTAGTCACTGACCAGTGGGCCCGGCGCCCACTAATCCTAATTAGGCTAAATAAACCCCCTGTTAACTAACTGAGTCACTGACGTGTGGATCCCACACGTCAGGTTTGACTCGGACAGCTCCTTTGACCTGCTGACGCAATGCTGCCGTCATGTTGACGCAATATATCATTTTCTGGTATTAAAATAAATCAGGAAATTCCAGAAAATGATATAAACATCAAAAATTCATAGAAATTCAATCGTAGCTCAGATTGAAATAATTTATATATGAAAAATTATCAGAAAAATTCAATCTATCCATCTGTACCATTTTCATGCATGACAAACCATCTATACATGCTGTATATATGAAAACACACTTATGGCATATCTAAGAGCTTATTTTAAAGGTGCATTTGAATCTTTAGTTCAAATGGAATTTAACCAAATGAATGCTAGTTGCATTAGCTCAAACAACATCACATACTCATGCCATGTTCATGCATCATAATGTTGCATATGCTTGTGTTTGATTTCCGACACCGTTCCTTCTCAATAGGTCCTGCTCCGGAAAGTGTTCGAGAGTACCTATTAGTGGAGCAGTGCCCCCCTGTTGATCTACCAGGCAAGCAAACCCCCTTGTTCATTCCGATACAATCCTACTCTCTTGCTCCTGCTCTCATTATTGCATTAGGACAACAACAATTCAACTGCTACTTTATGCTGCGGTAGTTGAACCCATTCCTCTGCATGACCTGTCATTGCCACAGTAAATAGTTAAAACCCACTAGCATGTGGAGGAGTTGATTGAGCCATGTTGTGTTCTTGCCATGCCATGCCTGCTATTGCTTAGAGTTGTGTGAGGTCTGATTCATCGGGAATGAATTGGAGTGGTACGATATGTTCTGGTGCTGAGAGTTAAGTGTGTGAACACGATTTGGTAAAGGTAGCGGTGAGAGGCCATGTAGGAGTACATGGTGGGTTGTCTCACTGGAATCGTCCTTAAGCACTGAGTTCTGTGCATGTTGTCCAATAACTAGCTACTACCACACATTGGGCTCCGGGCACTCCAAGCTCTCTCGACTTATTAACCAACTTGATCTCTGTCCAGGAGTTGCAATTAGTTTCTGGTGTTTGTAGGTAGTGTTAGTAGTCTACCAAGTGGCACCCGGCCAGGTGGTCTTGGGACAGACTAGGCACAAGTGGCACGGTGTACCAAGCGTAGATCCATCCGGCGAGGTGGGCTTGGGAACCCTGCACACATCGTTTGGGGCCGTGAGTGACACCCCGGCCGGATCTCCTTGCGGATGGAACCCGAATAGGCGATAAACCTGGATTAGAGTCATGTGTGGTTAGTCGGGTCGTGGCTGACACCCTCGCCAGGCTTCCGCTTGAAGGTTGCCGAGGTACATGACGTGTACATGGTGATAAGTGGTGAGAGCGTGTGTGAAGAAGTACACCCCTGCAGGGTTATCATGATCTATTCGAATAGCTGTGTCCTCGGTTACGGACTTCTTGGATGCTTACGTGGTACATAGACAACTTGAAGTGGATACTCTAAAATGCTCAAGACAAGTGTGAGTGCTATGGATGGCCTTCTCGTAGGAAGACGGGAATGAATCCATAGTAGTGTATTGACGTGGTGATTAGTGGACTCGTGTGCGCCACCTCAAAAGAGTTACCAGCAGTCGTAGTATAGGATAGCCACTGAGTCAAAGCTGGCTTGCTGCAACTAAACTCCACATTACCTTCTTGATACAAGTGCATGTATGATAGGATCTGATGTAAGTCTTGCTGAGTACCTTTGTACTCATGTTGCTTTATTTATGTTTTTGCAGCGGAGACTTCGGTCTTACTAGTTTACGTGGACTTCGACAAGTAGCTTGTACCTCAGCTACGATCTTGATCGGATGTTGTAGATAGTCGGGCTCCTCAGCCTTTTTCATTTGTAGTTGTCTGTACTCAGACATGTAATGCTTCCGCTTGTTGCTTGTATGCTCTGAATGATGGGTCATGTGACCCTTGCTTGTACTTAATGCTATGTGGCTCTTTTGGGCCTTTATTTATAAGAGTTTGCGTTATGTTGTGATGCCATGTTGTACAGCACATACTTGCATGTTATGCGTACGTGTAACGTGTATTGCTATGTGTGGGATCCGACAATCTGGTTGTTTATCCTTGGCAGCCTCTCTTATGGGGAAATGTAGTCTAGTGCTTCCTTGAGCCATAGTAGTCCGCTACAGCCCGGTTCACCAGAGTCCTGCTAGCCCAGCACTACTGCTCAGGACACTTGACTGGCCGGCATGTGTTTCACTTCATTCCTATGTCTGTCCCTTCGGGGAAATGTCACGCGGTGACTTTCGGAGTCCTGCCTAGCCTGCTACAACCCGGGTTCCCCGGAGTCCTGTTAGCCCAGTGCTACAGCCCGGATTCATATGTTGTTGACCGACATGCTCGATGTGATTCATGTATGCCTGTCCCCATAGGTTAGCACCTCTTTGGGTTCACGACTAGCCATGTCAGCCCGGGTTCTTTGTCATATGGATGCTAGCGACACTATCATATACGTTAGCCAAAAGGCGCAAACGGTCCCGGGCCAGGTAAGGTGGCACCCGTGGGAATACCGTGCGTGAGGCCGCAAAGTGATATGATGTGTTACATGCTAGATCGGTGTGACTTAGGATCGGGGTCCCAACACCGATCGCCCCAACTGGGCACCACTACTGATCATCTAGAAAGGAAATGTAGTATCGCCCTGAGTCCTCATCAAACTCCCACTTGAGCTCAGTTGAATCTCCTAGAGAGGTATCATCGGTCCCTGCATCTGGCTTTGAAGTAATCTGTGAGTCACGGGGACTCAGCAATCTCACACCCTCGCGATCAAGACTATTTAAGCTTATAGGAAGGGTAAAAGGTATGAGGTGGAGCTGCAGCAAGCACTAGCATATATGGTGGCTAACATACACAAATGAGAGCGAGAAGAGAAGGCAAAGGCACGGTCGAGCAACTATGATCAAGAAGTGATCCTAGAACAACCTACGTTCAAGCATCACACGAGACCGTGTTCTCTTCCCGGACTCCGCCGAAAAGAGACCATCACAGCCACACACTCTGTTGATTCGCTTTAATTAAGTTAAGTTTCAGGTTATCTACAACCGGACATTAACAAATTCCCATCTGCCCATAACCGCGGGCACAGCTTTCAAAAGATCAAATCCCTGCAGGGGTGTCCCAACTTAGCCCATCACAAGCTCTCACAATCAGCGAAGGATATTCCTTCTCCCAAGACAATCCAATCAGACTCGGAATCCCGGTTACAAGACATCTCGACAATGGTAAAACTAAACCAGCAAAGTCGCCCGAATGTGCCAACAAATCCCGATAGGAGCTGCACATATCACGTTCTCAGGGCACAACGGATGAGACTAGCTACGAGTAAAACCAACCCTCAAGTTTCCCCGAGGTGGCCCCGTAGGCAGCTCAGTTTGGACCAACACTCAGAGGAGCACTGGCCCGGGGGTTTAAAATAAAGATGACCCTTGAGTCCGCGAAACCCAAGGGAAAAGGCTAGGTGGCGAATGGTTAAACCAAGGTTGGGCCATGCTGGAGGAGTTTTATTCAAGGCGAACTGTCAAGGGGTTCCCATTATAACCCAACCATGTAAGGAACACAAAATCAAGGAACATAACACTGGTATGACGGAAACTAGGACGACAAGAGTGGAACAAAACACCAGGCATAAGGCCGAGCCTTCCACCCTTTACCAAGTATATAGATGCATTAAAGATAGGAAAGACATAATAATGATATCACAACAATAAACATGTTCCAACAAGGAACAAACTCCAATCTTCACCTGCAACTAGCAACGCTATAAGAGGGGCTGAGCAAAGCGGTAACATAGCCAAACAACCGTTTGCTAGGACAAGGTGGGTTAGAGGTTTGACATGGCAATATGGGAGGCATGATAAGCAAGTGGAAGGTATCATAGCATAGGCATAGCAAAAGAGCGAGCATCTAGCAAGCAAAGATAGAAGTGATTTCGAGGGTATGGTCATCTTGCCTGCAAAGTTCTTCGAGTTGACATTAGCTTGATCCTCGTAAACGTACTCAACGGGCTCCTCGATCACGTACTCGTCTCCCGGCTCTACCCAAAGCAAGAAACGCAAGCAAAGGGAGACACAATCAACCACGTGCGATGCATAAACAACATGATGCAAAACATGGCATGATATGCGGGATGCGATATGCGATGCATATGCATGATTCGGAAAGGAAATATTGAAGCTGGCCTCAACTTGGAAAACCAAGAGTGCCACTGAAAAGAGGAGTTGATTTCGGTCGAGATCGATATAAAGATCACCGGAATCGGATGCACGGTTTGCAAATGACAAGCAAAACAAATATGGCACCGCTCTGCGATTAACAGCACGGGGCCATCTAAATGCATCAAGAACAACAAGCTACTGCACTCTAACATAGCAACAAAATACATGGCAGGGATCCACTCAAGATGCTTGACAAAAGATGAACACTGAGCTCGGCTAATTCACTCAATAGCGGGTTCAAACAAGCATGGCAAAAGTGCAAAAGATATCAGGTTACAGACTTAGTGAAAATAACAATAAGTCAGGAATTTAACATCAAGAAGCAATGTTTAGAGCAAGATAACAACATGCTACAGGAATATATCATGGAAAATCAAGGCCCGGCATGAAGCTACTCAAAGCATACAACAAAAGTCCCTTACTGACCATAAGCCAAAAGGGATCAGCAAATACAATGGCAACCATGTGAACATTGCAATTATCGCTAACAGATTTAGACTTAGCAGAAAACTGGAACATGGCAAAACAGATATCAAGTAGGCATGTTTACGAGCTCGATGCACTCACCACAATGCATTACATGACAAACTAAGCATACACCCAGCAAGTAGACATGGCATAGAAGCTAGACATGGCAAGAACAACAACATAGCATGCATGGATCAACTACAACAACCTCAGCAAAAATGCTTAACATGTAAACATTCTGCCAGGAACATTTTATAGAAAAATTAGAGCTCGATTGACTCAAGCTATGGTGCTTCATAATTGCAAATGAAGACATGAATGGATAGAGCACAACCATATCTACAAAGCATCCTTACTGATCATGCTCAAAAGAGGCACGAATCACTCGGTAGCAACATGAATACATGGCATAAAAATATTATCAGGACAATGACTTAGAATATTTCTAAGTCCCTGAAATCAGCAACATTACGAGAGCTACTTTGCATGCTTGTGCTAGTCACCACAGAGATCACAAAAATACATGGCATACACCCCTGTAAAGATGGCATGGCATACTTCAAAACACATGTAGAGCTCAACATCATAGGAGGCACACAACAATCATGGCAAAATGATAAAAGTGCATTTGCTGATAATAATCTGAAACTAACATCAACTAGCACTCTTGCAACAGTATTTAGGGCATCAAGATGAGCTCAAATAAACATGATGCAATGAGATGAAATGAAGTACTCGTCGAGATGAACAATTCGATATGCTGCACGCCCAAAACGGAGCCACGGTTGATGAGATATGATGCGATGAAAAATGACAAAAATACTAGGGTTAGGGACAAAAGTCAACCCTCAGATCTGGATCCGGATCGGGTTACTGTAGCAACACGGAACCCGAGGATGGCCAGATTTTTACGAGGTCGCCGGAGAAGAGGGCCGGCGAGGTTGGGGACTTGGGCGCGTCGCCGGATCCGGGCGGAGGGGACGGCGGAGGAGCGCGGTGCCTTGGCGAGGACGATGGGCGGCTGCGGCGAAGGGGCAACGAGGGCGAGGCGGCGGTGGCCGGCGATGGCGCGTCGGCGGCGGAGCGGCAGGCCAGCGCGGGCGGTGCGGCTCCCTCGCGCGG
>NC_041382.1:429794651-429805386 GCF_002162155.2 Triticum dicoccoides
CGCGCGGGCGCGGGCGGCGGGAAGACGCGGGCCGGGGAGGGCCCGCCTCGGGCCTTGCGGGCTGGCGGCGGAGGAGGCCGGGCGGTGCCATGTGTCACGATGGGAGTGGTGGTGGTGCGGTTCTCCGGCGCGCGGAGAGAAAGGGGGCTAGGTTAGGGGTGGAATGGATCCGGAATTTTCGGGCGAGTGTCTATATATATATAGGTAGAGGGAGCTAGGAGGCTCCAAATTGAGCACGGTTTGCGGCCACGCGATCGTGATCGAACGACCTACATGATGGAGAGGGTTTAGGTGGGTTTTGGGCCACTTTGGAGTGGTGTTGGGCTGCAACACACACGAGGCCTTCTCGGTTCCTTGGTTAACCGTTGGAGTATCAAACGAAGTCTAAATGGCACGAAACTTGATAGGCAGTCTACCGGTAGTAAACGAAGGCCGCTTGGCAAGTCTCGGTCCAATCCGAAAATGTTTAACACCCGCACATGAAAAGAGGTAGAAAGGGACACCGGAGGACATACGTGCGCCGGAATGCAAAACGGACAACGGGGAAAATGCTCGGATGCATGAGACGAACACGTATGCAAATGCAATGCACATGATGACATGATGTGAGATGCATGACAAAGAAAAAAGCACACGAAGACCAAAACCCGACAACGAGGAAATATCATAACTTAGTGCCGGAAATGGCAAGAGTTGGAAGACAAATATGGCGGGTTACATACGGGGTGTTACACCAACTCTTTATCCCTTTTTTATTCAGTACATGGGATGTGTAAAGATTATCCCTCTTGCGACATGCCTACTATGCGGTTATGCATCTAAGTCGTGCTCCACATGTGGGAGATATAGCCGCATCGTGGGTGTTACAAGTTGGTATCAGAGCCATCCCCAACTTAGGAGCCCCCTGCTTGATCGAATCGCTGGCGTTGTTGAGTCTAGAAAAAAATTTGAGTCTTATAAGATTATATATATCGGGGAGTAGGATTCTTTTTACTCCTCAGTCCCTTCGTCGCTCTGGTGAGGCCTCCTGGCGTAGAGTTTTGACTCTTCTCTTCTGGAATTGTTCCGATGGTTTTGTGACGAGAACACTGTTCTTGGTGCCTCCTGACATTTAGGGGTTGTGGCAGTGTCCCGGGGAGTTGAGCTCCGAGGTGTTGTCGTCCCAATTTTATCGTTGCAGTTCTGGAATACCTGAGTTTGCCGACATCGAAAATCTCTTTTATGGAGTTGTTGGTGAGATAACCTCGACGCCACCCAGTACTGGGGCGGGAGTTCGGGAGTATTGCCATAACTCGTATAACGGATGTTTTTCGAAGGTTGAGGTAAATGATTTCTGAAGGTTTCGTGGTTATGTGTTGAAGGATGGATACAGCTGGATGTAGGATTTGCTAGTTTTGGGTGAGATATTATGCTTCCCCTGTATCCCCAACACCTGATTGCATAACCGGGAAGTTTCGGGAGTTTATCAGTGGGAATTCTAGTAGCTCCTAGAATATCTTTCCAAGAAACACATGATACGATATGGGATCTATCATATGTTTGTTCTGGTTTATTCTGCAAGCCAATCCTTGTTTTGTTTTGAGTTCTGGTATTCGAGTTGCTTCGAAGTCAAATGTTGAATCCATACCTTTTCCTAAGCGGTGTTCTGATACTCCTATGTGAATACCAATCCTTCATGATAATCGAGATTGTCATGTCAATCCTTTTCAACCGGCGTGTTTCTCTTCAAGTGGATCTGATCATTTTCAACATTCGCAAGATCAACTCTAAGTTTCTCAACGGTGTTTGTTTCATCCGTCCAAAGTCGTCCTTGTCTTTCCCGCCCTCCCACCCTTTTTCTTCAAGGACTCAGATTTCGTAATCAAGTATCCATCTTATTAATGTGAAGTCTCTCCATTATTTTCCATCAATGTTCTTATCCGGTGATTCTCAGGAAGATGCTAAGGAAGCTACGAGTTCGTCATTCTTCTTTCTTTTCCTCTCCGGTGGATTCAAGTCAAGCCTTGTCAATCATATCCTTTTCTCGTTTCAAATGTTTTCCCATGCCGGTGCACCTCTTTATCATTCACCTCTCACTATTCAATTGTTCCGGAGTGCTGAAGATATCTCAAAGATTCGTGTTTCCACTCTTAATCAGTTCAAGTTATTTTCAAGTTGTTATCGCATTCAAGACATTTAATTCAACCGGCACAATATATCTTTTAAATCGTTCAACGGTGTATCTTTTGAGTGGGTCCTAACCCACAGGTCTTTTCCCAGGATCTTATCTGACTCTTCTAATTTTACCGGAGCTATTCTCAAATCTTTCGAAGTTTGACGTAAGAATGAATTATCATCAGTCAGATGGTTTCTCTAAGATCTTATAACTCTTTTCATTGTTGGCTCAACCTCTTCACTTTTCATTCTCCTGGAGTATCTCAACAATTCATGGTGGTGTTTCTCATCGTCACTCTCAACACTTGAAGACTGAAGAAGAGTTTCTCTTCAATCTTATCTGTTCTCTCAGAGATGCGTAGTTCAAGCTTGATGCCATCCTCTCAAAATTGTTTTCGATTGTGAGAATTCTTTTCACCAATCCGAAGCAATTCAGGAGTCTTTTCAGTTTCATTCTCCGGAGCCCATCATCTCAGATTTATTCATTCTCAGCTTTCAGCTCTCGTTCTCCAAATCTTACCGGTGCATCATTCAAATATTCTCTAATCAGCTCGTGATCTATTCGTTCTCTTGCATCTAATTTCTTCTCAAGTACCTTCGTTCATTTTCTAATTCTTCCCGGTGTTTTGCTATCTTTTCTTTGTTCATTTTCAATTCTTATGGTGGTTCGTTCAAGAGTTCTCTTCCTTGGTTATCATATCAATTCATTCGTTGTTTCCAAATCCTACCAGTGGTTCGTAGAAGTCTTTTCTCAAGTTTGCGCTATATATATCTTAATCCTTTCTACGAGAGTAAGTAGTATGACAATTCTGTTGCTTGTCATCAATTTAATTGGTGAAGGATTGGCATAACATAATTCTTATTCTTGTTTCACCCAAATGATTAATTCCTTATGCCGGAGGTTCATCAAAATTCTTGATTTCATTTGTTCATCTTTCTTCCCGGAGTTCCAAGTTTTCCTCAGTTATATCATCGCGAAGCTCCATGTAATCATTGCAAGGCTTCTCCCGGAGTTCTTTTCAACTTTCTTTTCATTTGATCATTCTTTTATTACCGGAGTTCTTCATGGAGGCTCTACATGATGGTTTCATCAAGGGTTTAATCCCTTCTCGAAGTGTTCATCAAGATTATTTTCAGAGGAGCTCAAGTATTCTTCATCTTGCATTTCTAAGTGCAGTTCTTCCTATTTTATCTTTTGAGATGGTGTTATGTCTTTCTTGACAATTTCCCTTCATGTTTCATGATTCAAAAGTTGTCAGGAATGATATATTTAAACCCATCATTTTCTTCCTTGGAGTTATCATGGTATAGATTTCACCTTATGCCTTCCCTAAGGAATGTTGCTTATTGTGGTGTCTATCAATGATACAAGTTTTTTTTCTCCTATCCTCTCGGCGAAAGGAGTTGTCATCTCCTTGTTAACCTCAATCCAGTCTATTGTTTCCGTTAGTGGCAGAATTTCACCTCATAATTTTGGGATGTTTTCCACAAGCCCACTTCAAGCTTATCCTTTCGTTGTTGATAATCCAACAATCCCGTTCTAGTATTTGTTGTAAGCGTGCTCTCCCAAGATCTTGTTTCCCTCCATTCATTCCATTCCATTCTTTCATTTCTTCCGGAGGCATTGTGTTGTTGCTCTCTCCTCTCATCATCTCGAATGGTGAGGATCATGTTCTTTTCATGCTTATCCATTTAACCGGAGTGTTGTGCCCTCTGCTCAAGTTCTTTTCATCTTATCAAGTTCCATATCACTTTTCAACCAGAGTGTTGCCCGAATTTGTTCTTCCTTGTTCCTCTTTCCTAACGGAGTGCTTTCAAATTCGTTCATCTTTGTTGTATTCTTTCTTTCAATTTGCTCAACCTCGCAAGGTTCTTTGGTTTCACTCGTTTGTCGAAGAAGCAACTTAGTTTTACCTCTTATCTTCCACTTCCTTTTTCCCTCTGTGCCATCCTAGATCTCAGGACAAGATCCTCTCGTAGTGGTGGAGTGTTGTAACGCCCCGGATACAACTTTCCATATTTGTACTCCGACTCTTGCCTTTTCCGGAGTTGCGATAGGAGTTTTCCTTCGTGGTTGGGTTTTGTATTTGTTTTGCTTTTGTTCAAGTCATGCATTTCATACCATGTCATCAGGAGCATCGCATTTGCATACGTGTTCGTCTCATGCATCCGAGCATTTTCCCCGTTGTCCGTTTTGCAATCCGACACTCCTATGTCCTCCGGCGCCCCCTTTTTCCTCTTTTCATGAGCGGGTGTTAAAATTTCTCGAAATGGACCGAGATTTTCCAATCGGCCTTGGTACACCACCGGTAGACCGCCTGTCAAGTTTTGTGCCATTTGGAGTTTGTTTGATACTCCAACGGTTAACCGGGGAACCGTATAGGCCTCGTGTGTGTTGCAGCCCAACACCCCTCCAAAGTGGCCCAATAACCCATCCAAACCCCACCCATCCTCTCGGTCATTCGATCACGATCACGTGGCCGAAAACCACACTCCATTTGGACACTCCAAACTCCCTCTACCTATAAATATGTGGCTCCCCCCAAAATTTCGCAGTGCAAACCCTAGATCTTCCTCCTCCGCGCGCCGGACATGTCCACTCCGCCGCCGGACATGTCCACCGCCACCGCCACGTCACTTCGGCCAATCGGGGAGCGCCACGTCACCGCCGCCACCGCTCTCGTCCAATCCTGTCGCGCCACCTCACCCCGCGCCCACTTCCCCGCTGCATGGCCCGCGGATCCCATCGTGGGCCCGCATGGGCCCGAACCGCCACCGCCCGCTCCTCCGCGCTCTGCTGCCCGCTACACCGTGCGCCATCGCCCACTTCGGGTCCCGACCTTGCCGGCGACCGGCGCCTCCCTGCGCACGAGAACCGCTGCTCCACCGCCTCACCAGCACCGCGCTGCCGCCGCAGCGTTCCCCGCCATCGTGCCACCCGCGTAGCTCTCCGCTCGGAGCCCCGTTGACCCAGCCTTCACTTGATCCGGCGAGAGGCCGGCCGGGTCCGCCCATTCCCGCTGCCGGCCGGGCAGATCTGCTGCATGCCGCCGCCCTTGCCGCCTGCCATCGGTGCCGCCATGGCCTCCTCTCGCTCGAGTTCGAGGAGGAGGACGAGGAGCTGCCCGATCTTGCATCCGGCCTCGGGTGGGCCACAGCCTCGTCGCTGGCCCGCCTTGCCTTTTCCCTTACTGGGCCGAAGCCCATGGTGAGCCAAACCCTAACCTCCGCTCAGTGCGTCTTTTAGCTATCTAACGCTCAGTTTTCAGATCTAGAATTTCGGCTAAGTCCTGAATCCCTGTTATTTTTATGCATCGTTCATCATGTCACATCTTGGTGCTCGGTGCTCTGAATCATGCATATGATATATCAAAATGTTCACCATGATGTGCTCTTCATTTTGTTCCATTGTGCCATGCTTGTTTGAGTCGATCTTGATGCCCAAATAGTTGATGCAAGAGTGCTATAAAATGTTAGTTCCTGTTTCTTAGCAGAGTATGAGCATTTGTCGTTTTTGCTACATTTATTGTGTGCTGCATATGGACTTGAGCTCTACATTTGTTTTGGGATATGCCATGCTATCTTTACAGGGGTGTTTGCCATGTATTTTTGTGATCAATGTGGTGACTAGCACAAGCATGCAAAGTAGCTCTCGCAATATTGTTGATTTCAGGGACTTAGAATTTCACCAAGTCATTTCCCTGCTGTTTATTTTTATGCCATGTTTTCATGTTGCTACAGTGAGATCCATGCTTCTTTTGAGTATGATCAGTAAGGATGATGTGGGCACATGGTCATGATCTATCTATCCATGTCCCTGTTTTCATTTATGGAGTACCCTAGCATGACTCAATCTTGCTCTACTTTTGCTATAAAATGTTCCTGGCAGACTGTTTACTTGTTAATCAATTTTGCCAAGGTTGTTGTAGTTGATCCATGCATGCTATGATCTTGTTCTTGCTATCGTTAGTTTCTTGAACATGTCTTCTTGCTGGTAGTATGCTTAGTTTGTCATGCAAGGCTTTGTGCAGAGTGAATCGTGCTCGCAAAGATGCCTTCATAATTCTGTTTATGACATGCCTAGTTTTCTGCTAAGTCTGAATCTGTTAACGAAACTTGCTATGTTCACATGGGTGCCATCATATTTTCTGTGCCCTTTTGGCTTATGGTCAGTAAGGGACTTTTGTTCTATGCTTTGAGTATATTCATGCCATGCCTTGTATTGCTATGTTATGTTCCTGTAGCATGTTGTTTTCTTGCTCTTAACATTGCTTCCTGATGTTAATTCCTGCCATGTTAGTATTTTCACCAAGTCTGTGATGTTGATATCTTGCACTTTTGCCATGCTTGTTTGAACCTGCTATTTTGTGATTTAGTCGTAGCTCAGTGTTCATCTTTTGTCAAGCATCTTGAGTAGATCACTTCCATGTGCCTTGTTGTTATGTTGGAGTGCAGTAGCTTAGTTTCTTGTTGCATTCTAGATGGCATCGTGCTATTAACCGCAGAATTGTGCCATTATAGTTTTGCTTGCCATTTGCAAACCGTGCATCCGATTCCGGTGATCTTTATATCGATTTCGACCGAAATCAACTCATCTTTCCAGCGGCACACTTGGTTTGCCAAGTTGAGGCCTGGTTCAATCTTTTCCTTCCGGAGCACGCATATGCATTGCATATCACATCCCGCATATCATGCCATGTTTTGCATCATGTTGCTTGCGCATTGCACCGTGGCTGATTGTCGTTTCCTTTGCTTGTTTTCTTGCTTTGGGTAGAGCCCGGAGACGAGTACGTGATCGAGGAACCCGTTGAGTACGCTTACGAGGATCAAGTTTTCATCAACTCGGAGAACTTTGCAGGCAAGATGACCATACCCTCGAAATCACTTCTATCTTTGCTTGCTAGTTGCTCGCTCTTTTGCTATGCTACAATACCTACCACTTGCTATATCATGCCTCCCATATTGCCATGTCAAGCCTCTAACCCACCTTTCCTAGCAAACCGTTGTTTGGCTATGTTATCGCTTTGCTCAGCCCCTCTTATAGCGTTGCTAGTTGCAGGTGAAGTTGGAGTTTGTTCCTTGTTGGAACATGGTTATTGTTGGGATATCATTATTATATCTTATTTACTTTAATGCATCTATATACTTGGTAAAGGGTGGAAGGCTCGGCCTTATGCTTGGTGTTCTGTTCCACTCTTGCCGCCCTAGTTTCCTTCATACCTGTGTTATGTTCCTTGATTTTTGCGTTCCTTATGCGGTTGGGTTATAATGGGAACCCCTTGATAGTTTGCCTTGAATAAAACTCCTCTAGCAAGGCCCAAACTTGGTTTTACCATTTGCTACCTAAGCCTTTTTCCCTTGGGTTCTGCAGACTCAAGGGTCGTCTTTGTTTAAACCCCAGGGCCAGTGCTCCTATGAGTGTTGGTTCAAACTAGAGCGACGTGCAGGGCCGTCCCTTGGCAACTTGGGTTACATTGGCTTCTGTACGCTAGATTATCCGGTGTGCCCTGATAATGAGATATGTGCTGCTCCTATCGGGATTTGTCGGCACAGCGGGTGGTCTTGCTGGTCTTGTTTTATCATTGTCAAAATGTCTTGTAACCGGGATTCCGAGTCTGATCGGGTCTTCCTGGGAGAAGGAACATCCTTCGTTGACCATGAGAGCTTGTGATGGGCTAAGTTGGGACACCCCTGCAGGGTTTTGAACTTTTGAAAGATGTGCCCGCGGTTATGGGCAGATGGGAATTTGTTAATGTCCGGTTGTAGAGAACTTGACACTTAGCTTAATTAAAATGAATCAACCGCGTGTGTAGCTATGACGGTCTCTTTTTGGTGGAGTCCGGGAAGTGAACACAGTTTCGTGTTATGCTTGAACGTAAGTAGCTTCAGGATCACTTCTTGATCATTTTAGCTTCTCGACCGAGCTTTGCTTCTCTTCTCGCTCTCATTTGCGTATGTTAGCCACCATATATGCTAGTTCTTGCTGCAGCTCCACCTCACTACCCTTTCCTACCTTTAAGCTTAAATAGTCTTGATCGCGAGGGTGTGAGATTGTTGAGTCCCCGTGACTCACAGATACTTCCAAAACAGATGCAGGTGCCGATGATACCAGTGCAGGTGACGCAACTGAGCTCAAGTGGGAGCTCGATGAAGATCCAGATCGTAGTCTTGTTTCGTTTCCAGTTGATCAGTAGTGGAGCCCAGTTGGGGCGATCGGGGATCTATGCATTTGGGGTTGTCTTTCTTTATTTGGTTTCATAGTCGGACCTTGATTGTATTCTGGATGATGTAATGATATATTTATGTATTGTGTGAAGTGGCGATTGTAAGCCAACTCTTTATCCCTTTCTTATTCAGTACATGGGATGTGTAAAGATTACCCCTCTTGCGACATGCCTACTATGCGGTTATGCCTCTAAGTCGTGCTCCGACACATGGGAGATATAGCCGCATCGTGGGTGTTACATACTACCACTATACAACTAGTAGGTACGAGCACGACACATCATCGTAGGAACAAAAAACGGGAAGATCTTGTTTTGGGTGATTTATCTTTTTTTCAGTCAACGTAGTATGAATAATATGATGTGGGGGGCACCCATGAAGCTTATGTGGCTTGGTTGCATGGCTACGAAAGGTTAGAGAAAAATAAATAGATAATGTGTTTAGAGTGCACTCCACTAAACAATATACTTTGGATCCATTGCAACGGGCCGGCACATCTATATTTATACCCCCTATATAGTGTGTGAATAACTTTGAAAGTTGGTCATTTGATGAAGCCAATCCGATGGTACAAAGATGGCAAATACGAGCACTACTGGCCGTTGGATATCATCTACATTCCACCAGATTCTGCCACATGTAGAATCTAGAAGACTACATGGTTGAACTTCATTCATGACTAACTTCGCCACAACTAAGCTTAAGAAAAGTGTGTCTGCCACAAAAAATGTGGCTAACAAAATGGCCACCACAAGTGTGGCGAGATTTGGCAAGAAGTTGAGTCTATGACATGTGGACCATGTAGCCAGAAAAGTGTGGCAAGCCACAAGTGTAGCAATGAACCAAACACATGCCTGGTTTGTTTGGTAGGGTGTATGAAGGGTGCATGATCCCAAGAGTTCCCTTCTCGACCCACTTTTGGGTGTTTGGTAGAGTGTATGGAGGATGCATGAGTCCACACTAGATTAGCACAAATACACTATAAGCATGCATGAAGAGAGCATACATGAAGAGGGGTGTTGAGTTGAGCATGCATGAAGAGGGAACAACTATGCTGAGATGAGAACGCAACCAAACACACTTGGGGCACGCCTAAGCTTAGGCGTGGCAACCTTAGGCTGCAAACAAAACCATAACTTTGGAAGTTGGTCGTTCGATGAAGCCAATCCGACGGTACAAAGATGGCAAATCCGAGCACTACTGGCCGTTGGATATCATATACATTCCACCAGATTTTGCCACATGTAGAATCTAGAAGACTCCACATGTAGAAGCATAATGCACAAACCACCAGAATCTCATGCGTGCAATGCATGTGTACCTTACTAGTAGTTGGTAGTAGTAAGAAACAAATTCCGGGTTTAGCGCGAGCTCATACTGCGGGAGAACCACAAGGCCTTCTGCAGGAGTTACATTTCCCTCTCAGGGCCCATGGGACCGAACTTCAGTGGCTTAGTACCCGGCCTATGAGTCAATGACATGCGGACCTTAAATGCGGCTAGCCCACATGTCATTCCCATGGTGGTGGTGTGGTTCGCGGCTCACTCATTCGAGATGAACCGAACGTGTCACATCCTAGTTAGCCATGCATTAGAGTGTTGCATCATGTTTACTCTTTCATCAGAAACCTGAAATGGGGATGACAGAACCCCCAGTCCCCTCTGAATCCAATTAGGGTTTACTAAAAAACTTTTTCAATGAACCTGAAATGCCTTCTAAAATGCCCATCATTTTTGTCTTGGTTCAGAACCTCTGCCAAAAGTGGTGCACATTTTCCTAGGCCAGCTTAGGGTTTTTGAATTAAATCATAAATATTTGAATTTGGGCATTTAAAATTATATAAAATATTTAAATGCTCAAATATCTCCAAACTAAAATGTTTCATGTTGGAAATAATCCAACTATGGACCAGGAGTAGTTTGGTGATTTTAGGAGTAGCCTAAGTATTTTATTTAATTCAACAAAGTTGCAGAAGTATTAAAAAACAGAAAACAGAAAGAAATGGAAAAGGCTTACCTGGCGCCTGCTCCCGGCCCACCTGCCGGCCCAGCCCAGCGCCGCTCCAGCGAGCTGCTTGCCGGCCAGGCAGGCAGGCAGGTGCCGACGGCGACCGCAACGCGCGCCACGCACCTGCTCGCCGCCTCGCCGCTCCCCGCGCCCAGTGACGTCGTGAACCGGCCTCCCTCGATCCCCCGAACCCCCCAGACACCCCCTCTCCTCTCCAGCTCCTCCCCCTCGCGCTCCCCCGCCATGGCCGACGCCACCATCACCGTACCTTCGTCGTAGCCGTGCTCCCCGCCGCCCGTGCGTCCTCTCACCGTGTCCAGGAGCTCCGCCGCTGTCCACTCCATCGAGC
>NC_041382.1:429806937-429826808 GCF_002162155.2 Triticum dicoccoides
GGCCATGTAGGAGTACATGGTGGGTTGTTTCATTGAAGCCGACCTTAAGCACTGAGATCTGTATGTGTGATTTAAGAATCAGCTACTACCATGCATTGGGCCCGAAACCAATGGACCCTCTCGGCTTCTTATTCACCCTAGTTCTCCGTCCAGGAGTTGCAAGTAGTTTCTGGTGTTTCTAGCCTACTGGAGGCCGTGGACAGCGCTGACCGTAGGGGTGGGCTGTGATGCGGTAGGTACGTGGCCGGGTGTACCGAATACCCGTTAGGTATCTCGGGAACCCTGTTCACATCGTTCGGGGCCGTATGGGAAACCTCGGCCGGACTCCCTGCGGATGGAACCTGGATAGGCGATAAACCTGGACTGGAGGCTTAGGTGGTTAGGTAGGTCGTGGCTGACACCCACGTTGGGCTTCCGCTTGAAGGTTGCCGAGTACATGTCGTGTAAACGACGGTAAGTGGTGAGAGCGTGTATGAAGAAGTATACCCCTGCAGGGTTATCATGATCTATTCGAATAGCCGCGTCCGCGGTAAAGGACTACTTGGTTGCCTATACAGTTCATAGACAAGTAAATGGAAACTACTAAAAGACTCAAGATAAGTGTGAGTGCCGAGGAGGGCTCTTCCGTAGGAAGACGGAGGTGGATCCTCGGTAGTGTATTGAATTGGTGAGTAGTGGACTCGTGTGCGAAAAACCATTTCGAGTTGGAGTCTCGTAGGTTAGCCTAGCCAAGAGTCAAAGCTGGCTTGCTGCAACAACTCCACCAACCCTTCTTGATAATATGCATGTATGTAGGATCTGATGTAAGTCTTGCTGAGTACCTTTGTACTCATGTTGCAATAATTTACATTTTTACAGAAGACGCTGCAACTCCTTCTGATGGGTTCTACGTAGACGTTGACATCAACGAGTAGGCTAAGGCCCAGGTGGTGATCCTGAGCTTGTGAAGGACCTCGTAGTATAGCTAGGCTTTCCAAGCCTCTTTTATTTTACTAGTTGTCTGTACTCAGACAAGTTACTTCCGCTGCTGGTTTGTATGACTGTATGACTTGAATGCTGGGTCGTGTGACCCGTACCTTTGTGTATGTTATGTATGGCTCTCTGAGCCTTAAATAAAGTACTTGTGTCGTAGAGTCATGTTGTGATGCCTTGTTGTATTTGCACATATCGAGCATATTGTGTGTATGTTTGAAATGCTTGGTATGTGTGGGATCTGACTATCTAGTTGTTTATCCTTAGTAGCCTCTCTTACCGGGAAATGTCTCCTAGTGTTACCGCTGAGCCATGGTAGCTTGCTACTGCTCTGGAACACTTAGGCTGGCCGGCATGTGTCCTTCCTCGTTCCGGTGTCTGTCCCTTCGGGGAAATGTCACGCATTGAGTACCGGAGTCCTGTTAGCCCGCTACAGCCCGGTTTACCGGAGTCCTGCTAGCCCAGTGCTACAGCCCGGACCCACTTGCTGATGACCGACACGTTCGAAGCTGGGTCATGGATGCCTGTCCCTGTAAGTCTGTGCCACTTTGAGTTTACGACTAGTCATGTCAGCCCGGGCTCTTTATCATATGGATGCTAGCGACACTATCATATACGTGAGCCAAAAGGCGCAAACGGTCCTGGGCAAAGGTAAGGCGACACCCATGGGGATACCGTGCGTGAGGCCGCAAAGTGATATGAGGTGTTACAAGCTAGATCGATGTGACGTTGAGTCGGGGTCCTGACAGCGTTGGCATCAGAGCCGGACTGCCTGTAGGTTCTCCAAGCCAAACTGGTCGATGTTGAGTCTAGAAATTCTTTAGTTATATGTAGGGGAATTGTTTGTGGGTTGGCACGTAAGGCTCTTTTTACTCCTTTATCTTATGACATTCTGATCTGAGTCAGTCTATTCTTCCACCGGGGGTTAAGGAATTAGGATCTATTCTCTCTATCAGGATCACGTGTTACTAATCAGTAGTACCTTATAGGGTTGATGGATACAAGCCTAGTTCAGTTCTACTACCACGTTATGTTGTTAGGACGGATTCAGAACTTTGATATGATGATGTTAAGTGTGTATAAATCCTTTGTCAAATGTCTCAAAATTCTTCTTGAGCATTTACATCTGTTATGCTGCCGAAATTTTGCTAGAAATTCTAATGCCTTTGCATTATGATTGTGCTTTCAGATGGCCACTCGCGACCTTAATCAAGTGGTTCGCCTGACTCGATGCCTAGATGTACCCGGCCATACTGCCATGTTGGTCAGGGTAATTACTGAGGCTGGATACCGTTGGTATCCTGAGTACACGGTCGAAGAGCAATTCCGAGACTTTAATCAAAGCCAGTATCTCTGCACTGTCAGGATATTTCCATCTTATCCTGGGTCCACCGAGCCCCTTCACTGCTCCTATGGACTCGGGGTTACTATTGAGATGGCTGTGCAGGACGCCGCCTACTCTATGATGACCATCATGAGAGTCAGGTCTGGTCTATTTCGGGACTCTGATTTCCGGTATATGCCAGGATCACTTCCGGGAGCACAAGGGTATCTCCAGGCTATCTATGCTGACCCCACCCAGGAGGATTCACAGACTCGCACCACTGCTGAGATGCTCGAGGATAAGGACCGTGAAAATCGGGCCTTGAGGTTAGAGCTCTTCAATACCCGTGCTGACCACTCGGCCACATTGACTCGGTTTGCACCGGCGGTGCAAGCTGGATATTCGGATATGCGCGATCTCTATCCTGTGAGATCTGCTCTGCCAGACGTGATGGGTTGGCGTGATGTAGGAGGCATCACCCCACCTCGCGGTCCCCGCAGGCCACCGTCTGTTGGTCCAAGACCTCATCCTAGCCCCTATGGTCCACAAGCTCCGCGAGATCGTCTGTTTCCGGATGATCATGTTGAGCTTCCAGGCTATGGAGGTGACTTCTACGAGGACTACTACGGATCGGTCTGAATTAGTGGTAGTATCACTAGTTCGTGTTAGCTGTGTCGTCTATCGTCCTGCGCGACTCGTGGGATATGACCTAGTTTGTATCGCCTTCCGGAGGTGTAGAAAAATAATGTATAGGAGCTTGGAATGCCTCCGATGAGATGTAATCCTCTTTTCACCGTAATAGTATCTTGTTTGGTCTTGTACTAAACCCTGTATGGTGTGTATGACGATGGAATAAAGAAGCAGTTTCTGTATCTACCATGTCATACGGATGATCATCTTGCATTCCGAGTTATTCCTTACATTCTGTATCCTATGTCGGAATTTTATCATCCTGACTAAATCATTGTCTTGTTTACCTAGGATGGTCAACACGCGCACTAACCCTGCTCCTCAAGAGCAGGCAAAAGGCAGTGAAGTCAGGAATGCAAATCTGCCTCATCCTCCTTCCCTAGCCGAGGTTATGATGGAAGCCGAAAGAAACAAGCGGGAGACCAACCGTTTGTTGGAGCGTATTGAACAGAACACGGAACACCATCAGAGGACTAACGTGGTGTCACTCAGTGATTTCATCAAGTTACATCCACCCACGTTCCACCACTCCGTCGAGCCTCTCGACGCTGATGACTGGCTTCGCAGTATTTCTCACAAACTGCGTTCCGCGCTGGTAGCGGAGGCTGACAAGGTCACCTTTGCTGCATATCATCTTGAAGGCCCCGCCAGTCTATGGTGGGAGAATTATGGAGCTATGCGCCCAGCGGGCCATGTCACTACTTGGGCTGAATTCAGCGAGGCTTTCCGTGAACATCACATTCCGAAGGGTCTCATGGACCGTAAACGTGAGGAATTTTGCAGTTTCACTCAGGGCCGACTCTCTGTGGATGCTTACAGCAGGGAGTTCGGTAACCTCGCACGATATGCAACTGAGGAAGTTTCTACTGATGCCAAGAAGCAAGCAAGGTTCCGTAAGGGGCTTAGTCCTGAGCTTCGCCGTGACCTCCGACTGCATGAGTGCACATCTTTTTAGAAACTTGTTAACAAGGCCATCAGTGCTGAAACTGGTCAGACTGATTATGATGCAACACGCAAGCATGGCTGTGACATGGGTTCCTCATCCGGTGTTGGTCCTCAGAAGCGCCGCGTGTGGGTGCCCAACACCGCCCTGCCACCCAGGTTCACACCGAGGCCATCCTTCCAGACGCCTCGCCCCGTTCAACAGTCTGCACCAGCCAAGCCCTATGGGGGTCCAACCAACAATGCTCCTCCACGTATCAGTTCCGTGACTTGTTTCAAGTGTGGGGAATCTGGCCACTATATGCGTGAGTGTCCCCAGACCAACCCCAACCAATCTGCTAAAGCTGTTGGCCGTGGCAAGCCGACAGGGAAAGTGTTCCATGCCAAGCCGGCCACCACTACACGTGGCCATGTCAACTGTATCTCTGCCGAAGAAGCTCAAGAGGATCCCAACGTCGTTCTTGGTACGCTCCTTGTTAATTGCCACCCGGCATCTGTTCTTTTCGATACAGGAGCCTCTCATTCATTTATATCCGAGAACTATGCTCGTTTGCATAACACCGCATTCTGTAACATGCCATCCACTATGGAAATTTCTACTCCCGGTTCTAGATGGCAGACCTCCAGGGTAAGTTATGGAAATGAAATCCAAGTCGACAGACTTGTTTTCCTTGCATCTTTGATAGCTCTCAAATTTTCAGATATTAATATCATTTTGGGTATGGACTGGATGTCAGCTCATCATGCCAAAATTGATTGCTTCTCTAGGACTGTTCAACTCACTCATCCTTCGGGGAAGATAGTCAATGTCTTGACCCGATTAGCCAAGCGACAATTATATTCTCTTAACGCCAGCCCTTTGCCAGACCTTGAGGACGTTCCGGTAGTCCGTGACTTCCCGGATGTCTTCCCAGAGGAATTGCCAGGTGTTCCACCCGACAGGGATGTTGAGTTCGTAATAGACCTCATTCCAGGAACCGTTCCGATTGCTAGAAGACCCTATAAGATGGCACCACTAGAACTAGCCGAGCTTAAGAAACAACTCGATGAGTCCTTGAAAAAGGGTTTCATCCGACCTAGTTCATCTCCGTGGGCTTGCCCCGTCCTCTTCGTCAAGAAGAAGGATGGTACGGACCGGATGGTTGTAGATTATCGACCTGTCAATTTGGTCACAATCAAGAACAAATATCCGCTTCCCAGGATCAACGACCTGTATGATCAGCTCGCTGGATCCTCAGTCTTCTCCAAGATGGATTTGAGGTTGGGCTACCATCAAATCAAAATCAGAAACGGGGACATTCCTAAAACGGCCTTTGTTACTCGTTATGGCCAATACGAGTACACCGTCATGTCCTTCGGTTTAACCAACGCTCCAGCCACCTTTTCTCGGTTAATGAACTCAATCTTCATGGAGTATTTGGATAAATTCGTCATAGTTTATCTCGATGATATACTCATCTACTCCAAGAACGAGGAAGAACATGCCGAACATCTAAGGCTAGTGTTGAAGAAACTTCGAGAGCACCGCCTTTATGCCAAGTTTTCCAAATGTGAATTTTGGTTGTCAAAAGTGACCTATCTGGGTCATGTAATATCTGGTAAAGGTATCGCTGTTAACCCTGAGCGAGTTCAAGCCGTCCTTAATTGGACTCCACCTGAATCGGTCAAGCAAGTTCGGAGTTTCCTTGGCCTAGTGAGCTATTGTCGTCGCTTTGTCGAGAACTTCTCCAAAGTTGCTAAACCTCTAACCGAACTCCTCACGAAAGATAAAAAGTTCGAATGGACTCCACAATGTGAGCACAGCTTTCAGGAACTGAAAAGACGCCTGACTTCTGCTCCCGTTCTGGTACCGCCAGACTTCTCTAAGGACTTTGTTATCTACTGTGACGCCTCGCGACAAGGACTAGGTTGCATCCTCATGCAAGATCGACACGTAATTGCTTACGCCTCACGGCAATTGCACCCACATGAGGAGAATTATCCTACTCATGATCTAGAGCTTGCAGCCGTAGTCTATGCACTTAAGACTTGGCGACATTACCTCCTCGGTAACCGTTGCGAAATATTCACTGATCACCAAAGTCTGAAGTACATTTTTACCCAACCGGATTTGAATCTCAGGCAAAGACGTTGGGTTGAGTTGATCACAGATTTCGATTTAGGAATAACTTACACCCCAGGAAAAGCTAATGTCATGGCTGATGCGCTAAGTCGTAAATCCTATTGCAACAACATGATGTTACAACAAAGTCAACCACTTCTCCATGAGGAATTTCGGAAGCTTAACCTTCACATTGTTCCTCAAGGTTTTCTTTCCACCTTGGTGGCAAAACCTACCCTTACGGATCAGATCATCAAAGCACAGAAGGTAGATCCGGGAATCTCCCGCATCAAGAGAAACATCAAGAAAGGAATTGCGAATTGTTTCTCCATTAATGATCAAGGGGTCGTATACTTCGGGAATCGACTAGTGGTTCCCAAAGTGCAAAACCTGAGGCGATTGATCCTTAAGGAGGCTCATGAATCTCCTCTCACCATTCATCCCGGTAGTACCAAGATGTATCAGGACCTACGCCAGAGGTTCTGGTGGACTGGGATGAAGAGAGAAATTGCTTAGTATATTGCTAATTGCGACGTCTGTCGTCGTGTAAAAGCAGAGCATCAACGGCCTGCTGGCACCCTTCAACCCTTAGCTATTCCCGAATGGAAATGGGATAAAATTGGTATGGATTTCATTACCGGTTTTCCCAGGACCAAGAGAGGGAATAATGCTATTTTCGTCGTTGTCGATCGTCTTTCCAAAGTAGCCCATTTCCTACCTATTCGTGAGAGTATAACCGCTAGTCAGCTGGCAGACTTATACATCTCCCGAATAGTGTCTCTCCATGGTGTTCCTTTGGAAATTAACTCAGATCGAGGAAGTATTTTCACCTCTCGATTTTGAGAAAGTTTCCAAAATGCTATGGGAACCCGTCTCTCCTTTAGCACCGCTTTCCACCCTCAGTCGAGTGGTCAAGTGGAATGCGTCAACCAGATTCTAGAAGACATGCTTCAAGCCTCTGTTATCTCATTCGGAATGGATTGGGAGAAGTGCCTTCCATTTGCCGAATTCGCTTACAACAACAGCTATCAATCTAGCTTGGGTAAAGCCCCTTTTGAAGTTCTCTATGGACGACGGTGTCGAACACCCCTTAACTGGTCAGAGACCGGGGAAAGACAATTCTTTGGCCCGGATATGATTCAGGAAGCAGAAGAACAAGTTCGCATCGTTCGTGAAAAGTTGAAAACAGCCCAATCTCGTCAAAAGAGTCAATATGACCGAAAACATAAGGCTATGACTTTTGAGGTTGACGAGAAGGCTTATCTTCGGGTTACCCCTCTGAAGGGAACCCATCGTTTCGGTATCAAAGGCAAATTGGCTCCTTGTTACATTGGACCTTTTCGCATTCTCGCCAAACGAGGAGAAGTTGCCTACCAGTTGGAACTACCTCCGCACCTCTCCAGAGTCCACGATGTCTTCCACGTTTCTCGACTCAGGCGTTGCTTCTGGGATCCTATCCATGGAGTGGACCACGAAACGCTTGATCTCCAAGATAATCTTACATATCGAGAGTACCCCATTCGTATCCTCGATCAGGCCGAGCGTACCACTCGACGTCATAATATCAAGTTTCTCAAAGTACAATGGTCGCACCATTCTGAGGATGAAGCAACTTGGGAAAGGGAGGATCGTCTTCGACTTGAGTATCCCGCCTTCTTTCCGGAGGAACCCAAATCTCGGGACGAGATTCTTTTGAGTGGGGGTGAGTTGTCACATCCTAGTTAGCCATGCATTAGAGTGTTGCATCATGTTTACTCTTTCATCAGAAACCTGAAATGGGGATGACAGAACCCCCAGTCCCCTCTGAATCCAATTAGGGTTACTAAAAAACTTTTTCAATGAACCTGAAATGCCTTCTAAAATGCCCATCATTTTTGTCTTGGTTCAGAACCTCTGCCAAAAGTGGTGCACATTTTCCTAGGCCAGCTTAGGGTTTTTGAATTAAATCATAAATATTTGAATTTGGGCATTTAAAATTATATAAAATATTTAAATGCTCAAATATCTCCAAACTAAAATGTTTCATGTTGGAAATAATCCAACTATGGACCAGGAGTAGTTTGGTGATTTTAGGAGTAGCCTAAGTATTTTATTTAATTCAACAAAGTTGCAGAAGTATTAAAAAAACAGAAAATAGAAAGAAATGGAAAAAGCTTACCTGGCGCCTGCTCCCGGCCCACCTGCCGGCCCAGCCCAGCGCCGCTCCAGCGAGCTGCTTGCCGGCCAGGCAGGCAGGCAGGTGCCGACGGCGACCGCAGCGCGCGCCACGCACCTGCTCGCCGCCTCGCCGCTCCCCGCGCCCGGTGACGTCGTGAACCGGCCTCCCTCGATCCCCCGAACCCCCCAGACACCCCCTCTCCTCTCCAGCTCCTCCCCCTCGCGCTCCCCCGCCATGGCCGACGCCACCATCGCCGTACCTTCGTCGTAGTCGTGCTCCCCGCCGCCCGTGCGTCCTCTCACCGTGTCCAGGAGCTCCGCCGCTGTCCACTCCATCGAGCAAGCCGAGCCCCGAGCGCTCGCAACACCCGAGTCCACCGCAATGACCTCGCCCGAACCGCCGTCGCCGGAGATCCCCTTCAACGCCGTCGTCGCTCCGGTCCATCTCCGGCCACACCAAGGGCTTCGTCGCACTCACTGTGAGCTTAGCCATCTTCCCCTTCCTTCCGTTCTTGCTCCCGAGCCGTGTAGCGACCTCCCGGAGCTCAACCGCACCCACCGCCGTGGAGCTCGTCACCGACGTGCTCCCGGTCATCCTCCGGCCACGCCACGGTGTCCATCATACTCACCGTGTTCCGTAGCACCTAGCTAGCTACTCCCCGAGCCTCACCGACCCCTCTAGCGTCAAGTTCGTCTTCGGCCGAACCCCGGTGGCCGCCAAAGCCGTCGCCGGCGCCAACTCCGGCCACCCCGACCCCAACGGACTCCACCAAGAGCTGCGGCTTGTCCTCAGCTCCACTCCGGTGGTCTCCGCGACCCATTTGGTGGCCGAAACGGCCAAAACCACTTCCGCCGCCGCGTCGGGCTCGCCGGCGGCTAAACGCCGGTGTAGCCGACCCGGGTTTGACCACGGGTGGGCCCTGGTTGACTCCCCGGAGTCAATGACAGGTGGGGCCCAACCCTGTTAATTAAATAGGTTTAGTTTTAATTAAACTTTAATTAATTTAATCACCCTGACATGCGGGACCCACTATCAGGTTTGACCCGGACGTGTTCTGTTGACCTGCTGACGTCACACCGACGTCAGGCTGACGCAATAATTGCTTTTCTGGAATTAATCTAATATAGGAAATTCCAGAATATAGTTTAAACTTCAAAAATTCATAACTTTTATTCTGTAACTCCAAATCAGACAAATTATATATGAAAAATGATCAGAAAAATCCATTCTATCCATTTGTACTATTTTCATGCATGACTAAACAAGTTAACTTGATGTTTAATGCAGAACAAGGAAAAACACTTTAAAGGACCATAATTGAGTTTGAAATTTGAATCTTTGATCCAAATTGGTACAAACCCTTCTGGTCTTAGTTGCATTAGCCCAACACACTCATATTGCTATGTTTCATGCATGCATCATATTGTTGCACATTGTTTGGTGATGGTTGTGTATCGGTGTTCTTTGCGGCAGGTTCTGCCTCCGAGGAGTATCGTGATTACCCTAACGAAGAACCGTATCAGTGCATCGAACCATCAGGCAAGCAACCAACCATTTGATCATATCGATACAATCCCATGTTCTCGCTCCTGCTCTCTTTTACTGCATTAAGACAACGCGTTTCAAACTGCTGTGTGCTACGGTAGTTGAACCCACTTCCTCTGCATGACCTGTCGTTGCCACAGTAACTAGATGAAACCCACTAGCATGTGTAGGAGTTGATTGAGCCATATGTATGTGTTGTTCCTACCTTGCTATGCCTGCTATGCTTAGAGTCGTGTCAGGTCTGGTTCATCTGGGTGATGGGCTAGAGTGAAATGATTATGTCGGTAATAAGAGTGGTGTGGTGAACACGATTTGGTAAAGGTATCGATGAGAGGCCATGTAGGAGTACATGGTGGGTTGTTTCATTGAAGCCGACCTTAAGCACTGAGATCTGTATGTGTGATTTAAGAATCAGCTACTACCATGCATTGGGCCCGAAACCAATGGACCCTCTCGGCTTCTTATTCACCCTAGTTCTCCGTCCAGGAGTTGCAAGTAGTTTCTGGTGTTTGTAGCCTACTGGAGGCCGTGGACAGTGCTGACCGTAGGGGTGGGCTGTGATGCGGTAGGTACGTGGCCGCTCTTACCGGGAAATGTCTCCTAGTGTTACCGCTGAGCCATGGTAGCTTGCTACTGCTATGGAACACTTAGGCTGGCCGGCATGTGTCCTTCCTCGTTCCGGTGTCTGTCCCTTCGGGGAAATGTCACGCATTGAGTACCGGAGTCCTGTTAGCCCGCTACAGCCCGGTTTACCGGAGTCCTGCTAGCCCAGTGCTACAGCCCGGACCCACTTGCTGATGACCGACACATTCGAAGCTGGGTCATGGATGCCTGTCCCTGTAAGTCTGTGCCACTTTGAGTTTACGACTAGTCATGTCAGCCCGGGCTCTTTATCATATGGATGCTAGCGACACTATCATATACGTGAGCCAAAAGGCGCAAACGGTCCCGGGCAAAGGTAAGGCGACACCCGTGGGGATACCGTGCGTGAGGCCGCAAAGTGATATGAGGTGTTACAAGCTAGATCGATGTGACATCGAGTCGGGGTCCTGACAGAACGGTGGTGGCGTGGCCGTGGCGAGGGTGCCACAGCTGGGCGTCGGGGCGTTATGAGGCGTAGATGGCCACACCGGCGGGTACTACCTGTAGTACAGAAGTACTCCAGCTGAGGATTGATGCCTGGGACGAAATGTGTCACAGCCACTGGATGAAAATTCGATGGTGCGGGAGTATGGATCGGAGCACAGCAGCGAAGCAGGCAAACCGCGTCCAATCGGGTGTGGCTGTGGTAGAAAGTTAATGGTCGTCGCAGTTCAGCTGGCCCGCATGTCATGCACACAAAGGCAGAGGAGTAGTGGGGCCGAGAGGGATGAGGCGCATGTCGGGAGGATGAGGATCTCCTGACGTGAACAATCCTACCATTCTGTCACTGACATGTGGGACCCGCAAGTGTGGGTCCCACCAGTCAGCGAAGGAAAGGCAGGGTAAGGCAGTGATAGCCATGTCAAAGGATCCATGTCCACGTCAGGGGACGTCGTGCTTACAGGTAGGGTTGGAGCGGCGTCGTGGGAATCGCGTGTGGGTGTGGCAGTGGTAGAAACAAGAAACGTGATGGTTGCCGTGGTTCAACTTCCATGGACAAGTTGTCATGTCTGCTGACAAATGTATATCAAAACTAGAGTGTTTATATTTCAAGCACGTGAACAAGTATTATTCTAATACTTTGGATCCATTGCAACGCACGGGCCAGCACATTGGTAGTAGTAGTGTCTATCTCTATCTCTAGAGGCCTTCCCTTGTTCATCCTTTTCTCTCACAAGATAAACTACTCATACAAATGCATCTTGATGTTCCATGGTGACAAACCAGGGGACTTGTTTCGTATGGGACACATCCTATGATATACTCCCTCTCTCCTAGTTTATTTGTTTTGAATCTTTTCATTTTATAAGTTTCAAATTCAAATTTAGAGGGGCAGTGGGGCCAAGAGGGGTGAGCCGCAGGTCGGGGACGTGTGGTGTCATGGTTTCATGCGGCATCGTGGGAATCGCGTTTCGCTGTGGTAGAAACTTGATGCTCGCCGCATTTAAGGTGGCCCACATGTCATGCACATAAAGGCAGAGGGGCAGTGTGATCGAGAGGGGTGAGGCACACGTCGGGGGACGGGGTGCCATGGGTTGGAGTGGCATCGTGGGAATCGCGAGTGGCAGTGGATGAAACGTGATGGTCGTCGTAGTTAAACTTCCATGGACAAGCTGTCATGTCTACGGACACATGCATTGCATACCGATCACTGGAAGGAGTAGTAGAGAAAGCTAGGCGGATAAATAGTTCCTTATAAAAAAGCGAACCCACACTACTACTTGTTCCAAAGACATGCACACCATCCAAATAGTCCATCTATATCAATATACATAGAGAGGGAATATTTTTTTTACAAGAGAGGAAATAGTTCATCCATCCATAATGCCCTGCTGCTGGTGCAACATCTTCTTCTTCTTGTTCTCATTTTCTGTGGGAGACGGCTTCGCAACAAGCTCTCTGGACCTTGCAACTATCTCGAAACTCACACGGGCATCGAGGGCAGCATATTTTATCCGCTCGTATGTCAAGGGATAATTCTCCCATCCAAACGACCTTAATGCCAGCGTCTCGTCACCCTTCTGAAGATTTGTTCTGAGCACAAAATTTGCTACGTCGAATAGGGATGGTGTCGGTTTATCACAATCTTCTACAGGAATTTTTATTCTGGTTTGTAGGTCAGCGATGCTTTTCAAATAAAGGTTGTACGGCTCCAACTTCTGTTTGTACCCTGCGATGGCTGCCCTATAGAAGTATATGTCCTCCCGAGACAAGAAATCGTGAAGCTCACATGGTATGGAGGGCGCGTGTATGATGTGGTACACCAAAACATCATCTTCAAGGCACAGCTGAAGGATAGAGGCGCGTTGGATCTTCCCAGTGGCATGCTCCGTGTACTCTGCATCGAGACCGATGACATTCATCTCCACCTTTTGGAGGGAGTTGAATACATTGTTGATCCACTTCCGAACAACCCTTGGGTGGTTGGTGACTATGGCAACTATGCTCAACGAGCCTTCGACGAGGACATGTTGGACACTAAAAACCTGCATCTCGATCTCTTTCGCCATTTGGAACCGCTGAACCGGAGGGCTATGGTTTGGAGAATTAGGATTAGGTGGCTAGTCTAACTGAAGAAGATGATTATTTATAGGGGCTTCGGAATTACTCCAGGAGGACGTGAAGAGGTTAAAACAATGTGAATGCAGTGTGGTTTGGATGCAAATGAAGATCAAGGAGTAGTGAAAAAGCCGAGGAAAATCGGTTCCCGATGGAGAAGTAAATGGGAGAAGTTATGCGCATGCATGAGGAGAGCTGCGGTGGTTTGACTGTTGCATGCAATGGATTGTACGGGCTCTTCGGTTGCCTTTTATCTCTCCCACGCGCACAGAATGGCCCACTTGTATGCTGCAATTTATTGGCTGGAGTAAGGCTGCAGCTGCTCATGCGTACTCTAATTAATGTTGTGAATGCGGGGCATGGAGGGAAATGGGCGCATGCAAAAGGGTATATACGCAGACTACTTAGAGAAGTACTAAAAAAAGTTATGCGCAGACAAAAGAGGACTGGAGGGAGTACTACTCATGTTCCTACTACGGTTAAGGAATATGCGGTTATCCTCAAAAAAGAAAAGTCCTTCTTCTCGCTTCCGCATGCACGAGAATTTGGTTCTGCTCGCAATATGGATGATAGCTGGAGGATGAAGTGAACCCAGAGGCATGCTAGCTCGGGAATGTACTCATGTTCCTACTACTCCTACTAGTAGTAGTAGTACAACTGTGGTACACTTGATGGTCAAAATACTATTATTCATACGGTCCTCACAGTGAAGTGACAAGACTCTGCGAGCGAGGTGACACCAGTCCAGGCGGCCTGTCCGGGTTACCAAAGTCAGCCTCACCTTGTGCACTGTGCAGTCACTGTCACCGCTGTTGTATAGCATGCCTCGCCTCGTCTCCCTCTCCCCTAGCACCACTCCATCTCGTCTCGCCGGAGATCCTGAGGTCACTCTTCATTATCTCACTGTGACCCCGCACACCCTCGCCTCGCTCGCCTCCCCCAGTACCACTATTCCCTCGCTAGCCGCTCCAGCACCGACAGCCTTCTCCCCCGTAAATCAAGCCCCCCAAAACCCCACCTTCCAAACTCCACCATGGCCGAACGCGAACCACGTAGGATTCATATGAGCCGCGATTGGAGCAATCTCCCTGGTGACGTCCTCGACCTCTGTTGTTCGTGTATGGATATGTTGAGCGCCCTGCGGCTAGCTGCATGCTCGAGGGGCATGCACACGACCATCATCGAAGCGAGGCCAAAGCTTTTCAAGACACCTTGTTTCTGCTATCTGGTCTTGCGAGATTGGCTCACCATGATACGGAGGCGTACATGATGCCCCTCGACTTCAATCCAATCTCCATTAGCCGAAACTTCTTTGCAGGAATGTAGTGGGTCGTCGTACATCATTTCCCTCGGCTTCGATCCGATCACCATCAACCGAAACTTCTTGGCAGGTATGTACTGGGTTGGCATGAACTCCCACTGGATGGTTGCCTTCAGAGAAGACGGTAAAAAGTTGGTGCTTGTGAACTTCCAGACCTCCCATGAGATTATCCTTCCTCCGTTGGATTATATTGAGTTTTACCATCGCAGTCCTAGTCATCTAGATTACCATGTCAGTTGGACGGACCTTGTTTTGCAGAAGATTGTAATCTTCCAAGTTCCCACACGACATGCGAATTACGCAGACTTCAAGCTAATTGCCTTGTTCGACCGCGGACTCGCCTATCTTTACGCCGGTGCCTTCTTTAGCTGGAGACAACTCAGTTCATAGTGGATCATAGTCAAAGCTGATACACACTTCTGTGATGCTATTGAACACAATGGCATCGTCTACGCAATCAACAAAGCAGATGGCACCACGTATTGCTGGGATGACACGTGTAAGTTGTTTCCTTCTCATGTTAATGATGACGCCATGACACTGTTTGAACTTCTTGTGATGATTGGCATATCCCTGTTTGAGCAGATTTTGAGTAGAACTATGGCAATGTATTAGAGACGCCGGAAATCAGCTATATTTGGAATGAGTTAATTCATGCGATTGTGATCATGTCATTACAACCAATTTGTACCCCTGAATAATCAAACGGTTAGGAATATATGGATATTCTCCTTATTTTACAGTAATCTATATACTACTACTAAATATGAGTGTGTATCAATGGCCATGTTGGTTTCCTCATTTTCATGATGTAGAAACATGCACCACACTGTTGGTTTCATCTAACCATACATTAGGGAAGTAAATGTGCATATGGAGAACTCTATATTTGGAAGTAGTGAAATCCTGTAATGCTTACCATGTGTACATACCTATATTCGCCCTTTAGCAATCAATGGCTAAAATAATATCCTCACAAAAAATTTGCCCACAGAACACGAGTATATAACAATGCATGGTCTGTTAGTTACCTTGAAGAAATTGTTTGTGAGGACAGAACATGATTCCATAACATGCATGACATGATAGTTTCCGGTGAAGAATCGATTACGAGATAACATGAGTATAACCATGCATGGCACTTCTATATTTTCGAACCCAGTATACATTTCCCTGTATTTTCCTCCGAGTTCCAACAGGGACATATCAATGATGTTTCTTGCATTATCCTACTCATACTCTGAACAATGCTAATCTTACATTGACAATGCATGTCCTTTTTGATATGATGCAGTGTCCCTACAGTTACTGCCCTTTGTAATCACACCACCTTTTCCAAAAACAGGGAAGCACAACTGGTTCCTTGCTTGATCAGACGACGGCAAAAGACTGATGATCATTCGGACACATGAGCCGAAAAAGTTATATTGCAAAAACCCCACTGTATACAAGCACCGTGAAATACGTGAGTATCCGGACAGTGGATGTTACGTCTATGAGCAGGATACCAGCTTGTTGGGTCCTTCAGGATTTTTTAGTTGGAGGCAGGTAAACCGCCTTGGTTCACACTCTCTGTTTCTCGGACTCAATTATCCAATTAACCAGGAGATCACCGTTGGCAAGGACCTTGATGGCAGAGAGGCTCTGTTTGCTATGGAAAAATATGTCTACACTGTGAGCCCTAGGAGTTCGGGAGAAAACTCCCCTGATTGTCAACGATACAGCCTGCAGCCAAAAGAAGGTGAGAATGACAAAGGCATCCGGATTAACTTTGATCCTTGGATGTCTCAATTACGACAGGCAGTGATGTGGTTCAAGCGTTCAGGTTGATAGGTAATTGGGTTGTTGCGTTGAAAGGGTGGAGTACTGGTGTCTTCGGATCATTGGTCGCTGAAGCGGGGCTGCAAATTATGATGGTGTTGGATCATCTCTTCGAATGACTTTGTTGTCTTTGCTGCTTGTTCTGGATGGGTAGTTCTTTCTTTTGTTATGCATATTCCTTGTCATTTGGTCATCCTCGTCTATGTCACTCTTACTATGTAATAGTTGCCTCTATTTAGAATGTCATTCTCGTCTGGATCATGAGAGTCTGAGCGCTGTAGATGGGTGCATTTTGGTGGTGTAGCAAGACTGCTTATGAACTATCATGTCTTGCTGTTTATGTCAGTAGTAGTCACTAGTTAGTGTTTGAATGTTGTATATATCGTTGTTTAGAAATGTTTATTTTCTCGAACTACTGGTGGGCTAAATGAGGGCATCACCATTCTCGAGTGTTCAGAGTGTATCTCCTTTTTCAAGTTATATAATTTGAGCTCAGTGTCTTTTCGATGATGTACACTTGTTTGGGCCAGTGAAGTGTCTTTGAATATGGGCCGAGTAGTAACGCAATGCCAAACAGGTCAATTATGACTCTCAGGCCGGGCTCTCAAAATATACTCAAAAAAAAGGTCGGGCTCTCGAAAAAAGAAAGAATAAGGACTCTTAGGCCGACATGTGGGCGCCACCGGTGTTTTCGTGCGCTTGCGCGCCGAGAGCATGTTGGCGCATGTTCGAAATTCAAGCTACCTTTTCATCCCCAATCTCCCGCCCCTCCCCCACCTCTGGAATCTCGATTCCTACTCCAGTTCCCCCAAATCCCCATCCTGTACTCCCTGTACTCAAGCTCACTATCATGTCGCCGGTCAACGCGGATCTCCAAGCCGGAGATCCTGAGGTCCGTCCTGCCTTCGGTCGCTGCCTGCTGTCGCTCAACAGTGGCATGGCGGCGCTTGACGACCAGTTTGCCAGCAAAGTGCTGATGGTAACCATCAACAGCGACCGGCCTCCCGTCTCGCCGGACGACCTTGTAAAAGCTCTTGGCATTGCGCACGGCATCCAAATAAGTGACTTGCTCGTTGAAGTATGTCCGCCACCGGCTGATTTCTTCGTCAGGTTCCGGACAACTTTCGACTGCACTTGTGTGTTCGAATCTTCCCGGCGTTTGTTCTGCGATGGCGCACTGGTGAGCTTTGATCGGTGGCACCCAGGATGGGGCTCGGTGCCCTTTGAGCTTGAGTTTTTAACAAAGTTTACCTTCCATGGCATGCCTCGACGTGCTTGGAACAGCGAGTCCATGAATGAGCTTATTAATGACCTTGGAGGTGAGCTTGTAAGTATGTTTGTTCCTCCAGACAGCTGGGCTCTGACGGTTATGGCATGGATGAAGAAGCCGTCGGCCATACCGAAGGTGATTGGTGTTGAGATACCGGTGCAGGAACCGGGGTTGTACTATTCGTCGCCACCAAGGCTGCCGCGGATCACGTTAGGAATGTACCTGTATCGAGTGTCCGTGCATGTCGAAGAAGTGGTCAATCCATCAATCGAAGTCCTGCTGCCGCCGCTGGTGCCAGGGTCCGTCGATGACATCCATTACGGGAGTCAACTTCAGACTTTCCCCGTGTTGCTCGGAACAATGGATGGCACAGGGCCTACTCCATCGCGCGGCGGAGGCCACTGCTTCTTTGGGAGAAGAGGCAGGGCTGCCTGCCTGGATGTGCTCTAATTTGAGGTAACAACTGAATCTTGTCAGATACTAGTTAAATCCGAGCTATGTGTGTGAAGCACTGATGTGCCCGTACATTTGATTGTGACCTGTTCTAATTTTGTACCTGAACTTTTTTTAGAAAGGGTTGTACGTCAACTTAATGTGCTAGCAGAACTTATTGTGTTGTCTGTCGGTTTTCTTTGCACAGCATTCAGGATATTTCCCTGTCATTGATAAAGATGATGAACCGTTATGTACGAGTTCGTTGGTTTCAACATAGCCCTACCCGTAGCGATCCACTGCTTCCATCCTGATTGTGCCGCCTGCGTGAATTTTTTGTATGCAAGTTCAGTGTGCTATGATGTTCTATATGATTGTGTCAACTATATAAGTTTTTACTGAGCATCAGCAATGCATATGGTTGAAAGATGTATTTACGAGCATCGACCGATGGGTCTCTCTCTCACACACACACACACACGCACAAGTGGGACCCGTTGAATTATTTCTTTGCTCATGAAAGCTTTTAATTACGTTCCACTATAATCTAACTTTTTTCTTAAGTTATTAATTGAGCTTAGTGACTTCAAAAAGTTGTACAGAAGCCTTGTTTGGGCCTTTCCGGCGTCCCTGAATGTGGGCTGAGTAGCCATGTTAGGTTGTACTATACTACACAGGCCTTTTTTTCAACATCAGCAATGCAACTAGGCCGACAGTTGTACACAATATCCGGGTCAACTTGTTATTCTCTGCCGCGCTGGGCTGCAAACTTTCCTAGGAGGTATGCATTATGCTTAACAAGAAAATGGACTTTAAGAAATAATAAATGGGATGCTATTATAATAACTAGGCAGTAGCTATAAAAAATGCACCAAACGTGTAATTAGTTTAAAAAATATATTATTTTTGGAATTTGAAAATTTTAATTTCATTACTTGTTGCACGCGTAATATTTCGTTGGATTTTAACGTAATACAACTTTATTTTGAAATTATATTTAATCTGACTAGAAATTTTGGATAAAAATATTTCGGATCCCATAAAAATGTGGGAATTTTTTTGAATTATGTTTTGAGCGGTTGGTTGAAATTATTAATCGTTGTCCTAGCTAGAAAATGGGCTATACTTTTAACAAACTGTAAATGGGCTGTAGTAATTCCATTAGAATTAAAAAATGGGATGTACATTCTTACAAATCGCAAATGGGCTATATGTTCTCTGCCACACACTTGTGGGCCTTCTAAGTTGGCACGTCCCCTAAAAAACTAAGTTGATGCGTATGCAAGGCTTTGTCAACAACACACGGTTCTGGCAGTTGTGGCCATTGGATGTCCATCCAAGGGATGTCGTGCTTCTTCTTCAATCTCGGATATTCTTGCTTCAGCTGCCCAAAAAATGATTCCTCCCCCTGACATCCGGGCGCATCGTTTCGGAGGCTGACCTGTGGGCCTATTAAGTTTACGCGTAGCAAGGGCTTTGTAAACTTAGTCAATATAAATGATTCTAGCTGCAGTGACCGTACGATGTCCATCCAACAGTTGTTGTGCTTCTTCAACCTCTGGTCTTCTTGCTCCAGCCGCCCAAAGCAGCACCGGTCGTGTCGCGTGCTCCTGCCTCCCGTGGCTGGCTGTGATGCCGTGGAGGCCACAGCGCCCCCTACTACTCCCACCGCTGGCCAGGCCATCCCTCTACCCACCCACACCCTTTGTTATTCTGGGCGACGGCAGCCTCACGCCGCAGCTGAACCAGTGAACCCTCGTACTCCTCTCCGCGTGAGCTTCCACTGCCGCGTCTTCCATGGCTCTGCGTCGTCCCCTTCCTAGGCCTCATCGTCGTCCACCGCCCCGGTGCTCTCGGCGCGGTGTGGTCAACGTGCTCAAGGAACGGCTTCCATCGGACGTGGACTGTACGTGGTGAGGCTGACAGCTGGGTCCATGATGGCAGCAAGGAAGTGCCTCCTTATTATGCGGAAAATAATGATTCCTCCACCTGACAGTAAGGACCCACCAGACGGGGCACCGTATTTCGTGAAAAAACGTTTCCCCAATGACTGCTGGGACCCACCAGACAGGCCACCGTATTGCGCAACCCCCC
>NC_041382.1:429827157-429828930 GCF_002162155.2 Triticum dicoccoides
CTCGGACCCACCGGAAGTGCCTCCTTATTACGCAAAAAATGAATACTCCCCCTGCTGGTCAGGACCCACCTTGGTGGGAGGCTGACTTGTGGGCCTACTAAGTTGACGGGGACGGAGTGCTTTGTCAACTTAGTCAATATGAACGATTCTAGCCCCAGTGACCGTACGATGTCCATCCAACGGCCGTAGTGCTTCTTCAACCTCTGGGCTTCTTGCTCCAGCCGCCCAAAGCAGCGCCGGTCATGCTGCATGCTCCTGCCTCCCGTGGCGGGTTGTGCTGCCGCGGAGGCCTCACCGCCCCCTACTATTCCCACCACTGGCCAGGCCCTGCGGCGACAGTAGCCTCACACCGCAGCCGAACCAGTGAACCCTCATACTCCTCTCCGCGCGGGCTTCCACTGCCGCGTCTTCCCTGGCTCCGCATCGCCCCCTTCCTAGGCCTCGCCGTCGTCCACCGCCCTGGTGCTCTCAACGCGGCGTGGTCAACGCGGTCAAGGAACGGCTTCCATCGGACGTGGACTGTACATGGAGAGGCTGACAGCTGGGTCCACGGCCACAACAAGGAAGTGCCTCCTTGTTACGCGCAAAATAAATATTCCTCCACCTGACAGCAGGGACCCACCGGACGGGCCACCGTATTTCGTGAAAAAACATTTCCCCCTGACTGCTGGGACCCACCAGCTACATCTTCGCACGCAAGGAAGTGTGTCCGGGCCAAAAAAATGATTCGCCCCCTGACTGCTGGGACCCAGCAGCTACATCTTCGCATGCAAGGAAGTGTCTGACAGTCGGGACCCACCTGGTCGAAGCATACGTAGCGTTGTCATTCTGGCCGCGAACGTGTATGTACATACTGGTCGATGTAGAGGCGCGCATGTGTCTTAGTAGAGGCGCGCACGTAGCATGTACACGTACGTACAGCGGCCAGTGTGCAAGAAAGAAAATACGGCCTCGTACGTACATACGGGCAGGGTCTCGAACGCCTACTCACACATACGTACGGCCAGGGCTCATGTACATGGCTGGGTCAGAATAGAGAAACTGCGTCGTCGTCGTGTTCATGGGGAACCAACCGTCTGGGTCGGAACGGAATGCATCGTCGTGTTCATCGGGAGGGCTTGGATGGAACAGCCGATGGAAACGAGGCCTGGCGTACCACAGAACGGAGGAAACGGCCTTGTGTTCGACCGGCCACGTTCGAAACGGGATCCTGTTCATTGGGAGGGGTCTGGCGTACCGCAAAACGGAGGAAACGGACCTCCTACGGCCAAAACGGGGGTCATGTTGATCGGGAGGGGTGTGGCATACCACAAAATGGAGGAAACGGGCTTGTGTTGGAGTGCTACGGTCGAAACTGGGGTCCTGTTCATCGGGAGGGGTGTGGCGTACCACAAAACGGGACTCCATGGGATACTATTCATCTCCACCGTCAACCCCCTCCAGCCTCCACGGGCTACTGTTCATCCACCGTCGACCTCCTCTAGCCTCCACCTGCGACTGTTCATCCATGGGCTCCTGTTCATCCAGCCTCCACCACGCGCTACTCCACCGGCTACTGTTCAACCAGCCCTCTCCACGGGCTCCTGTTCAACCACCCCTCCATGGGCTACTGTTCATCCAGCCCTCCACCGTCTACTGTTCATCTAGCCCTCCACGAGGTGGTCCTGTTCATCCTGCCCTCCATGGGGTCCTGTTCATCCAGCACCAATCGGCTTGATTGATCGGGGTCCTGTTCATCTAGAGGAAACACCATGGGGTCCTTTTCATCCACCC